>NW_008349975.1:9014666-9049350 GCF_000622305.1 Nannospalax galili
CAATAATACTAACTTCAGTTATAATTGCGTACGCACTCATTGTTATTAAAATATTTATTTTAACATACGGCTTGGAATTATTCTCTAGGGTACTGTCTGTTTAATCTGCAAAAGTTCCTTACAAGACAGGTCTAGTGGTCACAAATTTCTTCAACTTTTTTATCTATCTGAAAATATTTTAATTCCTCTATAACTTTTGAAGATTAAAATTAACAAGCAATTTGAATATATTGTTTCACTGTGATATTGGATTCAAAATTTCTGATGACAAATCTGCTAATAATCTTATTAAGAGCGTTCCTATATGCTATGTGTTGTCCCTACTTTCAAAATTCTTTCTATCTTTTCCACCTGATTATAATGATTTTTATGGTCCCTTTTAGTTAATCTTGGAATTGTTGAACCTCTTGGATTTTTATTTTCATACCTATCACAAAATTTGAGAAATTTTCAGCCATCATTCTTTGTATACTTTGTATATATCATCATTCCTTTTTCTGAAACACTCATAATGCAGATATTGATCACTTCATGGCATCCCTTAATCTCTTTCATTCTTACTCCTTAGACCTGGCAATTATCACTGTCCTGATTTCAGGTTTGCTGATTCGTTTCTCTGCTGGTACAAGTCTGTTCACGACACCGCATGCTGCATCTATTTTAGTTACTGCATTTTTCAGCTCCATAAATTTATTTTTTGTTTCTATTTATGCTTTGTTCAGCCATGAGTCTATGATTTTTCTATAGCATTTCTTAATTCTTGGAACATCTTCAAGAGTTGTTTTCAAGGCTTTTTTCTGATAAAACCCCATTAGCTCTTTTTCTGAAGTAGTTTCTAGTGATTCATTTTTCCCTCTAAAAATGAATGAATTTTCCTCTAATAATTATTCATTTGTTTCTTTGTATACCTATTTCATATGTTCATAATAAATAGAGACATGTGACTCTAATAATACAGTATAGTTTCAGATAGATTTGATAGTGTTAACAAACAAATGGCTTGAGATACTTGTTTCTATCTCTCTTTCACTCTCTCTTTCTCTTTCATTCATTTTTTTCTTCTATCTATAGAAATCATGGCTACGCAAAGAGGCAGTTATTTAGTTTTGAAACCTGGACTCTAGAGTTGATTAGCCTGAGATTCCAAACCCAGATCATTTTATCACTAAGTGCGAGAAACCAAGGCTTATAGCTTCAACATTTGTAAAACGGAGGCTTATTATTGTAAATGACCAAAGCTGAGAAGCTTATTATCTGGGACTCAGAGTAGCAACAGCAAGCAGCCATAGTTATACCTCTTGAGCTTTGGGTTGAGGGTCCTTCAGCTCTTTACTTACACTCAGCTCTCTTAAACTCTTTGGCAACTGGGACATAAAGTTCTTATAGTCAGCTGCTACCTTTGGCTGTCCTTTTCAATACTTCTGCTACTGTTCTTAACTCCATATAAATTCTACACCAAGTCATTCTGGAAGTCTTCAGTCACCATGTGTATTGTAGAACTTCAAGTATTGGGGTCAGTAGACCTCAGAGGCTCTTTTGAACTCTCAGCACCTCCAGGTGTTGAGTCCTGCATATCAAGCTGTTTGTTCTCAGTGCCTCTTTGGAGCCCTCTGCTGCCTCTTCATATTACAGCTCCCATCCTTGGGTATTTGGATCCTGAGCTCCTGGTGACTCTCTGGAACTTTTCACACTCTTCCTCATTACTTCTGCCATAGCCAGGGACAGAAGATCCTGGGTTTATTTTGCATTTTATGCAATGAGCTTAGCCTACGATACCCATAATAAAGACAAGTAGTCAGAAGGCATGCAGAAGAAGGTTTATTGGATCATAATTTTGAGAAAGCAGGAGATCAAAGTCAAGGCATAGAAAAAAAAAAAAAAAACTCCTACACTAATCCCACAAGACTGAAAAATATGGTTCACTTGTGTTTTCATTATAATCCCATTAATCACAATCCTTACATTAGGACCAATCATAAGCCTTGCATAAAGACTAAAAAGAAGCCTTACATTGTAAAAAGCATCAGCTTTTTTTCTGTCACTGAAAGATATCTTTCATACATGTGTTATGTCAGAAACTTAAGTGAATACATATATCTTTCTACAAAGTAGAATTTATTGAATAACAATAAATTTATAGTGTATATACATTTTATTGGCAGTAACTTGCCAAGTAGTCCTTCAGTCTTTGATAACCAGATGACATAACTCAATTTCTTTCATTCTAAACTTCAATTATAAATAGCAACTTTCAGGTCATCATGGTACACTACACACTTAATATTTCAGCATTATACATATCTATTTAGGTTAACAAATGACCAGAAAGGGTAAAAGAAGCCACAGCAGAGTTAAGGTGTTCCAAAGTGCTCTAACACAGGCAGAAGCAGGAAGCGGATAGGGATGCAAAAAGTCTCCATACGAATCAAACAGCAAACACAAGTGAAGTCTGCTGGAGTCACTGCCACTGTTGGTCACAGGTTCAAATTAGTCTTTAGAGTTTAGCTGCTAAAGCTAGGTGCAAAATCATGAAGACTATGGAGGCAAAGGGCAAATGGACAGACAGCACTTTGAGTAGGTTCCTGCCAATGATTTGTGTATGTTCCTATCAGAGTAGGGAATAGGCCACCTAAACACCTCAGACACTGGGTAATTATCAGACTGTTCTCCCTTGGTCAGTTGACAGGTCAGTGGAACCTTCCGCATTGCATTGTTAGGTATCATATGGTTTATGGAGTTTAAGTAATGGGTTTGTACCTTTTCCCCAATCTTGATTCCAATAAAGTCTTAAACCTGTTTTTTTTCTGATATAATTTTAATATGCCCTTGTACTTCTATAATCCCAATTTACTTTAATAAATTTATTAGATGTCACTCTTTCTACTTTTAGGACTAAGTTATATATTGGTCTATGCCTCATGGGTGGTACTGACCAGATGGAGTTGTTCACATGCCCAGTGAGATGCAAAGCCATCCTGCTTCTGCAATTGTGCTCATAATGAAGCTAAATTCTGCTCTAAATTCTTTAAAGTGGAGTTTCTAATGGCAAGACTCAGCATGAAAAACCAATCTTACACAATATGGAATAACTTTGGGCATAGTGTGATATTAAGAATATCACCCATCCTATTTGTAGGAGAACATCTGTAATGTAAGCAGGGTCATCTGGAATACTTTACTTCTAGGAGTAGAATTTCTTGAAGCTGATGCAAGTGGTCTAGAGCACCAATGACTGGAGTAAGCCCTCATAATGCACAGCCTGCGAATACAGCAGCACTGACTGCACTGTTCCTTGTAGCTGTGATGTAGATTCCTCAAAGTATGCATAAAGTTTCAGACCACAGATATTAAGCACAAGGGAAGGATTTGAGAACTGTTGATCAAAGGGAGAGATTACCAGACCACCAACAGTTAAGCTTCTTTGAAATAAAAACAAACCTTAAAGATTTCTTAAAATAAAAGCATATCATTAACATTACTATTTTTAACATTAAAATTGTTTAACTTTGGGGCTAGAGAAATAGTTCAGCAGCCACGAGCACTTGCTGCTCTTTCAGAGACCCCGAATTCAGTTCTGAGCACCCACCTGATGGCTAACAACCATTTGTAACTTCAGTTTCAGGGGATTTGATGCTGTCTTCTGACCTCCATGAGTAATATACTCAAGGGTATACTAACATGCAGAGCAAATACTCATATACATAAAATAAAAGTAAATGTATCAAAAATAATTTAACTTCTAGACTTAAATTCTTGGGGAAAGTCAGATCCACCTTTTCCATCTCAGTATCTTTCTTTATGTACCACAGTAGTCATAACTAATTTTCCTACAAAAAAGACAGGTTAATGAGAGAAAACCATAAAAACCATAAAAAATTTGTTTAGTCAAAATTTTATATGATCTGATAGACTTTAGTAATAAGGACCAAAGCACCCAGGAATAATAACTACATTTTTATGCTTAGACCAGACAGCAACATAGAAATATAATTGGACAAAAGGCTATGATTTAACAATAGACCGAAGGGAGGAAACCTAGCAAGGTCTGATTCTTCGTTGCTTTAGGGAGTTTGCTTTCTACAGTCTATCTTTACAGAGGAATTCGCATTGCTGTGCCTCACTGTGGAGAAGGGACTACGAGGCTGAGAAGTTAGAGTGACATGGCTTCCATGGTGCACCCACTGCCTTAAGTTTAAAGATCCTCAGCATATGTGGGAGTCTTAATTCCTGAGTCACAAGAAGTTTTGGACAAGTGAACTCCTAATCTTCTTCAGAGTTTTCTGGCTTGGTTTATTTTATTGTTTTAAATTGCTTCTTTTGTTGGTTTCCTGTTGTTGACCGTCATAGGCCATGTCTGTGCTGAAGTGTGAAGAAAATTTTCTCAGTTCTTTTCCCATCCTTTCCCCAGGCCATATGTGATTATTTTCTATTTTTCTATGAATATGTATAGCTGTTTCTAAATGCCTAATCTTTAGTATGTATTACTCAAAAGAAGAAAAAGAGAAACAAATGAACGGTATGTGTGTGCAAGCCCTTTCAACCCCTTAGATGTTGTTCATTCTACCGTACATGGGGCTTGCCATGGTCAGGGGATGATACATGAGAATGGATATCTACATTTTTATCTGCACTTCTCTGATCCAAAACAGTAATCAGCAATCAGAACACAATTCCTGATATTTGGTCTCCTTCAGAAGCACAATTTCCATGTGGCTAAGACAAAAGTGATGGATGGCTATTACTGTGCAGAGATGAAATTGACAGAAATTAACTTCATTTTACTGTCCGAATCTTTCTCTGAAGGTGGTAGGCTTTTGAAAGACTCCAGAGATCCAAAACAGTTGCAGAGTTTAGCAGTGTAATTGTTTTCTTAATGGGGAGCCAGATCCCTGGTGTTTCTTGCACTCCCTGTCCCTGTAGCCTACAATTCTTTCTTTAAAAAATAATAGCTCAAAATGTTTTCAAGGTACATTTAAAAAATGTTAGAAGCACTAGACTTAAAAGTTGAGATATGATTTTATCAAATCAAAATATAACTAAAATTGCTGAAATTCATACAGAATATTTTATTTTTTAAATTTATTTGTGTTATTTATTTATTTATTCTTCTCAATAAATGATCCAATCAAATAGCCAACTCACCAAACTATTTACAGGGTTAAAAATTACCATTTGCCTTCATTTCCGGCTTTTGACAACCTGCCTGTGAAAGCAGAGGTTTAAAGACCAAATGATATCTTCACTTCACAAAATGCTTACTTTCTCCTTGCTCCCCTTGCTGTTTTTCTGACCATTTTATTCAGCAGGGTGTTGGAAATTTATTTAATAACAATGATTCTCTGACCGTCATGGTTTCAAAAGTTATACTCACAAGCACACCAAAGTGGTCTGTATTAGTTTGCTCCAATCACTTTTTGTTAATAGGTTTAAGAGAAAAAAACTACAGTGCCAAAGGGGAGATGGATATCAGACCTGGAGTAGGAACCTCAGATATTTGGATACCAGCATAATTAGAGTTTATCGGGAAGCAAATCCTGGGCTCTAGCAGCCTGCGAAAGGTAGATTTATCCATTCATACCCAACGTGCCAATTTGAGAGACAACTAATTGTGTGATGCAGAGAGGATGTCGACTCAATGTGGCCACAGTAGGAAGAAGAATAAAGAAGTTCAATGATTCCCAGTCCATCTTGAGGGTGCTAACATGAGCTTTAGGTTTAAGTAGTGAAAGTAGGCAGGAGAGTGGAAGGTATGCATAATTAACATGTGGTCTGGTTGAGCATTGCCAAAGTTCTGGTTCTGATAGGTGTCAACATCCTTGCCTACAGCTGTTTTCACTTGAGATAATCACATCTACTTTGGGGTATGATCTTAGCATCCTGGTCAACTTAGGGTTGTGATTTTTCTGTCTGTCTTCTGCTAAAGGCAATAGGCAGACACAATGAAAGAAGTGACGCTAGGTTTGTATACTCTTTAGTTCTAGTGTGGAACCAAGTAAGAAATAATTGCTTATTAGCCAAAGCAATGTACATTATAAAGTTAGGTCTTGATAAGTACTGTGAGGAAAACACTATCCATTAATCATATGAAAAACACATGAAAAGGCTGAGCATGGTGGCAACATGCCTGTTGTCCTAGTACTTAATACACTGAGGCTGGATGATAGTGAGTTCAAGGCCAATCTGGACTACAGAGCAAGACTCCGTCTCAAAACTTTAACAAGAACAAAGCAGTTACTGATAACAAGAACAATTTTAAAGCAGTTATAGGCAAGAATGGCATTTTAGAAATACTTTGGATGTTTTCTGAGATGGTAATACTGAAAGAGAGAGAGAAAGGATGCACATTGAAAATGGTGCATTGAGTGGTACATTAAGAGAAGAATGGAGGCCACAAGACAAGAATATACTCAGAAATGTCAAGAAATTTGAAAGCAGGATAGAGAGATAGTCCAGCAGTTAACAGCACTTACTGCTCTTGTAGAGGACAGGGTTTGGTTCCCAGGACCCACATGGCAGCTCACAGGAGATTTGATGCCCTCTTTTGGTCTCCGTGAGTTCCTTCACATATGTAGTGCACATAAACTCATGTAGACTCATACACATAGATATAAAGAAAAAATAAAGTAATTTTAAAAAAGAAACCAGTGAACCACATTTCAATGAGTTCTAAAGGAGAAAAAGCAGTATGCTGTTGTCCTTACTAAATGTGAAATTCATGGTGGAGACTACTGCAAAAAAAAAAAAAAAAAAGGTAAAGTAAGGCAAGGAAAGCATAGCAAATTAATTCAATGAAAGTTATATATGATTTGTGGGCCTTCGGAAATGAAAACCCAGAAAAACAAGATCTATATATTTTTGTAGACAGTCAAGCAGTAATGCAATCAGAGGATATAAGGGTCCTCTGATAATCTGCGGGAAGTTACCATGTCCTGATGGTTCAGTTTCTTCTTGGAGTAGATTAGGATAGCTGCCGTAGGAGGTTTCTGGGAGACATGAAAGTGAAAGTCTGTGTGTTCTCACTAGTGACTGGACCTGCTTCAGGAAAAAAGTGAGAGGAATTGTTTCTGTGGCCCACTTGAGGGAGAAAAAGGACAAGGAAGGTCAAGGACACTCTCCTGCTTCTACTATTTTCTTGGTTTCTAAGTAGCTTGGAGGATAGCATTACTTGTGCGGAGTAGAGGATGAAATACACTTTGAGCCATAGTTGGAGGCTAGATCACACAGGGCCTTTGCAGAGAGAAATGATGTTGAAGGGTCTTTCAACAGAAGGGCTAAAATTCAGAAAGATGCTGTTGCATTGCTTTTTCCTGGGAAGATGTGAAGAAAGGACTCTTCACCTGAGACATGGCAGTAAGAGAATAGAGAAATTACTATTTCCAAACTTGGCTTGGCAAACCAATGTGTTTGCTGGTGTTACTTATAGGTGCACGGTCAGTCGACTCAGTAGCAGCTGTATCACTAAAAAGCCCCACCCAACATGGATGGACTTCCGGAAGCCACACCATGGCAGCATCACCTTCATCCAAACTGCTACTTCCTGCATGCTCTAGTAACTCCAAGATCTTGTGCATAATATGAAGATTAAGATTGTCTATCTGCATGCTGTTAGAGCTTTGCCTGTTAGAAGATCTTGATCAAATTGTATTCTCCCAAGCATTTTACTGTTTTGTTTTGTTTTTTTCTTTTGCAAAAGTCTGAGAATTACAGGATGTTACATGCCAGTGACATTTGGCCAAGATATCAGTGACCCCAGAGGGTGAACCCTTTTTATGCAAGAAAGAGCAGATGAGAGAGTACACAGACCCCATATCTACACGATATAATCTCTAACTGCAGTTTTGAGCATGGAAGACATTTGTTCCTCCTGTTGTTTTAGCCAGCCATGCATGAGTGGCCAGGTTTCTGAGGATCTTGACTATCATGGCTCCAGTCATCCTTGGTCTTATCATCTCATAAGTCCCCATCATCCTATGTATCACAGGTCCCAGTTTGACCTAGCAGAGACTCATTTAAGGAGTAAGAGTCACTCCTTGGAAACAGAAGCAGCATTTTATAGATCCTGAAGACTATTATAATTTGTTCTTTCTGGAAAAAAAAAAGAGCTACAATAGCAGTACTTTCAGTTTTGAATGAGTGTGTTTGTTAAATGGGTAGCAAGCAAAAGTAAAAGAACAAATAGAAACCAGCAAGTAGTAGAATATCATCAAATTGGGTGCTTACAACATCCAGTCAAGATAACTGGATTAGTTCAATTTAGAGAGCAAACAAAAGTAATGTCATCAAATCAGGGTTTACAACATGTAATGAAGGGACAGGAGAGATGGCTCAGTTGTTAAGAGCAGTGGCTGCTGTTGCAGAGGACCCTGGTTCAATTTCCAGCATGTACATGATGGCTGACAACTGTCTATAACTCCAGTTCCAAGGGATCCAATGCCCTCTTCTGACTTCCAAGGCCATTGAAGAACATGGGTGCACTTACATACATGCAGACAAAACAGTCATACACATAAAATAAAAATAATAAATAAAACATTAAAAAAGAAAAATCAATATCCTATGTGAGTTGTTTCAGGAACCCACTGAGTCAGTCTACTGGAGTTCCTGAAAGACAGTTCTGCATGCAGAGGCTTTTTCTTAGATGAGGCTTCCAAGTAAATGTACAAATAGCAAGTAACAGAGAGATAGAAAGCTTACAATATCCAGCAAAAATAACTGGGGAACCCCTTTTGAAACAGTCACGCTGAGTTCACAAATGAGGACAGAGTGCCTGCTCCATGAATGACTTCCAGTTTCTCATTCTCACCAAAGTGTTTTTATACCACAAGGTAAACAATAGCAACCTAGGATGGACATGGTTTACCTTCTAGCTGTTCTCAAGGATACAACAGTTTAATAACTTAGCTCTCTGTTGTTTCTCTGTGTTATAGGGCCAGTGGGCCAGCTTACCCAAGGACAGGGTGTTTTCTAAGGACAAGTGAGATAAACATGGTCATGTCTGAGAAAAGGAAGCCCAGGATCTTTTCAGAGCAATATCAACAAGTAAAAGAATACATGACAATTTGCTAATATAATTTGTTATACCCAGGTTTATCACTTCTAGGTATGTACACAAAAGGCTTTATTTCCTACTACAGAGATATTTGCATGCATTTATTTCTGCTCCATTCACAATAGCAAGGAAACAGAACCACTCTAGATGTCCATGGATGAATGGATAATTTAAAAATGTGCTCCATATAGGTCATAGAATTGTATTCAGTTATTAAGAAATATAAATTTCTTAACTTTGCAGGAAAATATATTAAGTGTGGTAAATAAGGCCCAGAAGACAAATACCACATGTTCTCTCATCCTAAGAGGATCCTGTTAATATTTATATGCATACTTTTGTGGGTCTGAGTGTGACTAGAGGTCAAGAAACTAGAAAAAGGCCCATAATGGGGAGACAATGGGATTTAATTAAGTGACACAGGGAGCATGTGATGTGAAAATGGAAAAGAGTAGTGGGGTAGAAGGGTGCAAACAGACGGGGAGCAGAGAGATAGGAGAAGCACAGGAGGAGGAATGACCAAAACCAAAAAACAAACAAAAAAACGGGAAGGTGCTGTAAGGAAACCCATTATGTTGATGCTTATTTTCAAAATAAAAATAGTAAAAAATATGTACATAAGGTAGAGTTAGTCTGACTATAGGCCTTCAAAGAGCTCAGGAGAGGAAGCAGAACAAGGACTGTGAGGAGACTATGAGGTGTCATATTTGTGTTCACGAAAGTCTTTGGATTCAGCACTGAGAGTACTCAGAGAAACAAAGGGTTAGAACTAGAACAGAAATGTGACATTAAAGTGTTAAATTCCATCACTATTGCATTAATAAAACCATATTCTAAGGTCATGAGGGACAAAACCCATATATATATATATTAGTAACAATAGCTGCCATACACAATCTACTGGAGGAAATTAATTGCTTGGTTTAATTTGACATGTGAATATATCCAAATAAAGACATAAAAAAAGAAAGCTAACAGTAGAAAAAATGTATTTCTGTTAGAATATTCTCCCTGATAGATGAAGAAAATAATCTAAAGCACTGAAGTAGTGGAAACCACACAAAGGTTCTGCCAAGATTGGTTTGAATTGATAGTAAATGACTGTAATGAAATTTGCAGGGACTTGGAATATAATTCTGAACATCAGTGTTTAAGGAAATAGGTAATAAACTTCTGGGTACTTGGAGCCTCTGTAATAATAACATAAAGACTTTGGAAGAAGACCTGCTGGTCAGTGTACCTCCTTAGATAATTCTATATGACTTGATGAGCTTATACATGTCTTCCCATCCCTTCAGGCAGAGGAAAAACCATTTGGAAACATTTCATGGAAGAGTAACACAAACAATTAAGGTGTAATATGGCTAAATGACAGTTTAAAAGCACTTCGAAGTCTTAATTGAAATGAGAACACTACCAGGATTGGCTGGAGGTGGTGGAACTACTTAGATTAATGTGAGTAAAACAAGAGATAATAGCATGAAATTAAGTAAATCATGCTGACCCCTTAAGTTTGTGGATCATCAAACATACCAATGGCAGCCTTAAAATCACTGTTACTCCAGAGGGTTTAAGAATAAATATACATCACTGAATGTTCCAGAAGAAAAAAAATTCTTTAATGTGAAATAATGAGCAAGTTCAAACTTTTAAAATTATTCCTTCAAGTGATGCCAGATAGAAGTACTTGCATTCTTTAAAGGAATATTCTCATTTAATAGTTCATCAGTAACTGAAGCCAAATCATCAGGATGAGAGTTTTAAATGCTTGGAAAATTAAGCTGTACTCACAACCTAGAGGCAAAGTGTGCCTCAAATCATCCATTTCAAAAGAAAGAAATCAAAGCAAAACAAGATACTGAACAGATGGAAAAATAATGTAATGAACATTTAAATTTGCAGTTTCTCATGCTTCTCATTATCTTTGTCTGGTCTCTTCATTGCATTTAGAGATTTCTATGTGGTTGATGAACTTGAGAGTTGTTGAGTACAACAAGTCGGAAACACTTCTCTGCAGAAAAGTATTGAAATATTTTAATCTGGGTTCATGTATGAGTTCATTACAATTAATGCCAGTAACATATTCAACATCAACAAAAAAAAATCATGTATGTGACTGTGTGTATATGCTTCTAAATAAAGGTTATGTTTTAAATAGTTATACTGTTTGGTTGCATTCTTATATAGTGAAGGGTTAACTCAGTCTGACCCAAGTAATTACTTCCCACATTGCCTTTTTAAAAGGCTCAGCAGTCAAACTTTGACCATTTGGAGTAGAGGTGTTTGTGCTTAGATAACCAACATTTTCCTAAGCTCTTTTATAAAAAATTAGCCCAGCAGCAATGCTGATATAACAGAATCCAGCTCTTCATATTTGCCAACTGGGTTTCTAATCTTTACTTCACTCCAAATTTTCAGAATGACAAGGACAGAGACACAGCTTCAGGCTGACTCCCACCCCCACCCCCACCATCACCACCTTCTGACACCTCCTTCTTCCAGCCTGAGGCATCTCCTTATCTTTTAAGGTCAAGACTGAGGCAAAACTGGATTGATGCCTTACACAGAAAAGAACCTCAGGGGACATCAATACGAAACAGACTTGGGGTTTATTCAGCCATTTTTTTTAAACTTTTAAATAAACTTTATTGAGAATTTCATACATTCATATAAGGTGTTTTGATCAAATCCACGTTCACACCCTCCCCTCCAATATTCCCTGCTCTGAAGAGGTAACCCTAAAATCTTTTATGGATTAGATATAAACTCCCAAATACTTTTGACATTTTTGGCCTTGGAACAGAATATGTTTTTAACAGGCCCCAGGACATTTTGACTTTTAGCCAAGAAACTGGCTACTTGTCTTTGGGGTCTTTTTATCCTAACTGCCTAGCCAATTCCTACCTCCTATTCTTATCACACCATCCTCTGAAGGGTTTACCCAAATTGCCAATAGGGAATAGAGAAACAGACCACTCTGGCTTCTTCCATGCTGAACAGGGACTCAGGGTAGGGCAATTGGAGAACCCCTTCAGTGGGTCTTTTTAATGTAGATTTTAAGCATGAGGGTTAAAAGAAATAAAGAGACCTTCAAGAAGAAATGGGGTGGGCCTCTCTGAGAAATATATTTTGTGGTCTTTACAATAGTCTCATACAGGATTTGGGTGGGTTTTGAGGCTATTATCTTCAAAGAGTTGCTAAAGAACCTAAATAAAATCACAGAGTGGTTCCTGAGCAGTGCCTGGCAGTATTACAATTGATAATGTAAAATCTAGATCACAGCTATGCAGCAGGCAGGATATTTTTACACTAAACAAAGTGATTTGTCTTGTTTGAAAGACCCAGAAATGTCTGAAAAGAAACGTGACGCTCTACCCAGGTTCATATATGCACAGGCCTTAAACCTGGCCCATAATTATCTGTATATGAAAAGAATATATCTATATCTATGCAGGCAGCTTCCACAGCAAATATAAACTGCACTGGAATTCTTGAATCTCAGCTGACAACAGGCTTCCACCAGATTCTTTGGTTAGGGGTTCGGGTCTCTTCCCATGTCTCCATAATTTTTCCTGTCTTTCTAACCTGTCTCACAACCACAGGAACATATCTATGTTTTGCCTTGTTCCTCGATAACTATTTCCAGTTATTAGCTCTTCTTAGACATATAAATAAAATAATTTCTATTTTCATTATTCTCAAATGTGAACAAAATTAGACATTAAAAATTACAAATTTGAAAAAGGTCCAAAGAAAGAAAAGAAAAGACAATGATTAACCACAAAAAGCTGATTGCAGTAGAAAGAAAAACAAAAAACAAAAACAAAAAAAGGGAGAAGAGAATTTGGAAAAAGATATATTTATATTAAAAACTCCGAAGGGTCTGAAATTTTTCTCTACTTCCATAATCTGTCATAACTTCATGAATTCTGTCAAAGACAGAAGACTTTAGGGTCAGACAACTCACTGTTTATTTTTCATGTCAATAGAATCAGTTCTTTTTCACCAATTCCTTAGGATCCAATCTCCAGAAGTTGTGCAGAGAAACCAAGAAAACCTCCTTACTCAATGGACCCAGTTGTAGGGCAGGAACTCTAATCTCAGGAAATGTTTCTAATGGACTTCCAGCATCAGAACAAATCTGTGTTATCTGTGTGCTGCTGCCCAGTTGCATAGAGGTCTCTTCACTTCCTGAAGCTTGTTTTTATTTTTATTTTATTTATTTTAATTTTGTTTTTCTTTAAGAGGAAGCTCTAGCAAGATGGTCTAGACTAAAGAATGCACATGCATTTACTTACAAGAGATGTGGTAACATAAGATACTTTCAAAATTGTCCCTAACTGCTCTATAGGTTAAGGGAAATTTGAAAAGTTGGTACATACAAGAAGATTCAAAAGAGATGCTGTGTAAGTTGGATGATCAGAAAAAACAGTCAAACATTTTTAGGACTTAAAAGTACAATTGTTAACTTTTGAGAACATACAAATGTGAAAATTGAAATTTGGAGACTATGCAAGATCATGAAAAAAAATTTTAAGGACAGATGAGATACACAGGAAATTTTATAAAATGCTGAGGATTTAACCAGTAAATCCAGTTCTCAATTAAAATAAATTCCAATGACAACAAAAGTGGGCAAGTTATTAAATAACACCAGAACACTGCTGCAGAGCTTGGGAACAATGTGAACCTTCACATTCTCCTGCTAAATGGATGCAAGTTACCAGCCAGAAAGCATAATTCTCAACAACAGTAAGAGAAGGGCAGAATATAAAAAGTACAAACTATCTGGAAATTTAAAGAATGAAACCTGTCCAGAAGAAGACAGTCATTTTTATAAATGTAGCAGGTAATCATACAGATAAATGTTCTCAAAGCATGATTATCAAGGTTATGTGAAAGTTCAGTTTGTAAATGCTTCTTTAAAAGAGTCCTTCCAGAAAATTTGCTGTCATAGTGTCCATTTGTTGGATCGTTTCTGTCTTGATATTTTGTGTTCTGTTGAAAACAAATTTTACAAAAAGTTTAAAGAAGCAGGGGCCATAGATCAGCAAAAGCAGAATAGCCAGTGTGGGTCCCCACTGGGAAAGTAATCTAAAGATAGAGGGGATCACAAGGTGGGTCCGAGTAGACATGAGAGAAATGGATTCATCAAGATCAGTAAGGAAACATTGTATGTGATGCCTAGATACTGTGGTGGACTGAAACATAGGCATAAAGTTACTTATCTGAGGGACAGTGTTTCCTGAGCAAGAGCTTTAGACTGTCAGCTGGATCACAGAATACAGCCTTTTGCAGCATTCCTTATCACCTTCCAGGTCTTTCATCCTTCCGACCAGCCTCAGTCCACTTGCATTCATGGGGGTGGAGGGCTGATGAGCCTCCACCACTTCCTGAGGAGGTGAGGGAGGTATGTCATGGTGGTGCTCTGTTCCTCAGTGAGGTAGCCACATGCATCTTGCTCTCCCTCAAGTAAATAATACTCCATCCATGCTCACATGGGCAGCCCTAATTAAATGATGTAGGTGACACACAGATACACACACACAGACACACACATACACACACATACACATATATGAAAGTAATAGGAAGACTTGGAAAGAAAAAGGATTCTGTGAAATGTAGAATGTGGAAGAGAGAAATTTCTGTGAAATGTAGAATGTGGAAGAGAGAGCAATGGGGGGGCATTGATCAAGGAACATTGTGTGTGTGTGTGTGTGTGTGTGTGTGTGTGTGTGTGTGTGTGTGTGAAATTGTGAAACAATAAATAAGTTCATAAAAAAAGAAGAAAACAAGAAGGAAAGTTGTTCATGCTATGTTCCAATGCAAATATATCAGACCGGATAAGAATTAGTCACTGGAATGCAAGGAGTAGAATGCAGTGAATATGAAACATAATAAATGAGAACCTGAAAGAAAATACAAGAAATAGTAACAGGATGTTCTTTAACTTGAAAAAAAGAAAAGGGTACGACTATACTGCCGATAGCTAACAGAGATGTAATGCAATATAAATTAATAATAGTAGGGTAGTCATTCACATTCTAAACATGATGAGAAACTTATTTGAACTAATTAATTCAGAATGAGAGGGGAATCCATTGACTTATCTCTTTGGAATGCCATGAAGGTACTGGCCTTTTACCTTAGGAAAGACATGCAACTTGGCCTTTAACTTGGCGTATAGTGAAAATTATCCATATAGTTAAAATGCTGTAAATACTACTTAGTAATATTCTATATTCTAAATCAATTTACAAGCCATATGAGCATAATGGTAGAAATTAGTGTCAATGTTATTCACAGATATAATATAAAATCAAGAGTGGCTGACACAGGTAAGAAAGACATGGAAGAAAAAAATTTTAAAAATATTAATTCCTTCATTTAAAATTGTAGCCTTGACTGTATTTTAAGTATCTTGTTAAAAGCCCAAGAGCAAACACTAAAACATTTAATAATAGCATTCGAATGAGGAGGTGGGCAGGAACCAGACAAGATCAATGTCTTTTTATTCAACATAAGAAAAACAATATATAATGATTGCTATTAACGAATGGAGAAATTACCAAAGAGATGTGAAGGTAACTACCAGTAAAACTAAAGGTTAAGATATTTCAAATAGTTGCCTCTGGGAAGGAGCACTGGGGATGAGTACGGATAAAGCAGGACCATTATTTTCAGTGAAAGTTCTGTACTACCTTTATTAAAATGCCAGCATTGAACGATTTGTTAGCAATGTAAAATTATTCTTTCTGTAGAAAACTTTTAGAAACAGGGACTCTTAATTATGGCAATTCCCTCTCGTGTTGAAATGAGGTCATGCCTTGAAAATCGGCTTCATAAGAGCTTATGAAAAAAATTTAACTGTACTTATATTTGAGTTCAGATACCATTTTATTGATCTTGGGGGGGTTTATTTACTATGTTCATGAGATCATGAGCTTGGTTTGCAATATGGGATTTATATGTTAACATTTCTTTAGGTAACAATACTTTCGAATTTATTTTCTGGAATGCACTGGTGATTTACTTTTCTTTAGCAGTAAGTAGCAAGATGGTTACTCCTCAACATTTTAGCACCTTTCATAAGCATTTACTGAAAAGAAAAGAAACTTCCTCATCTTTGCTTTCTTTGCTCGTTATGTTTTGTTTGTCTGAAACTTTTATTTCTGCCGACTAGTTCCAGCAACTTTTATAATGGTGATGTTCAGACTAATCCAAAGGGCAATTTACACTTAACCTTTCTTAAAAGAATTCCCTAAGCAGGATGTCTCAGCAGCTCATTTCCAATTCTTACTACAGACAACAGACTACAGCTTGTCTCTAAAATTGGCTTTATGAATTGTAACCACAGGAGTAGACAGTAAAGGTTTTGCATTCATTGCATCTTGGCAAAGGGATTATACCTCAAGGAGCATTCCCTGGAGTCCAGTCAAATAGAATCAGGGGTGAGGAAATTACTGACCTTTTTCTAGTGAACTGCCACAAACTTCATGCAAAGAGGCCCTCTGCTGAGGACGGGCCAGAAATGACTTGAAAGTCCTGATCTATAAAGAAGCCTCTGTCTCTGTCGATTTTTCTTGGGCTCCCTGTTTCTCTTTCTGTCTCTCTTTCTCTTTATCATACGTATATATGTATGTATGACATGGAACACTGACAGAATATATTGGCAGATAAAACAAAATGATTTCATAGAATCATTGGGATGTTCTCTAACTGCCCCCTAATTGACGTTTTAGAGTAGCACCAAGTTCCTAATGCAAGTTCAGCATTGTTTCTCAAAGGAATTATTGCTTGATTCAGACTGAAACAGAGAAAGCAAATGAATCTATCAGATCTTGAGGCAATTAAAGGCACATAATAAACATTTAATGGAGTCTAGCACAAATACAGCTGTGACAGTCCTTGGGAGCCATATAAAACAAATGTTAAATAAAACATTGTACTTAGAGGTACTAGACCATTAATTCCTATGGATGACTAATGGAGAACTATTTCAGTCTAATCAGTAAAATAGGATCCTAATTCTTAGGATCCTATACATACATAGACAAAATATACTCCTTTATCCAATAAATAGTTCATCTGGAATGCATTTTCTAAACTTCTGAAAAGTCTTCTGTAAAGCTTTAATATTCCAAAAATCTATAATGAAAACTCTCAAGTCAGAATATAATCTCAGACAGCACATAGATATTGTATATCACTACTTGATGAAAATACCCCAGTAATCGTAATATTTCATATTCATGAATTATATATCTAGATCTATCATCTATCTATCTATCTATCATCTATCTATCTAATCTATCTGTCTATCTACCTATCTATCCCTCTATCTGTACTTAAGATTTCACACCTATTACAAACTGCAAAGATACTCTTCTCAAACACTTTATTTTGCAAGTTCTGGGGAATTTGTAACAGGAAAGCAGTTTTTAAAAGGTAAAACCACCAAGAAAAATGGATGTTGTGGATATATGTGGGAGATTCGTGGATCAATAAAGGTACTCACTAAACAAGCTATTTTCATATATATTTTAAGTTCAAAAGAAATTTTCTTATTAATGTTCAGTAGTAACTGAGGAGATGATGTGTGAAGATTTATGTGTATTCAGTCAAGTAGTTGGGGTGAAAAAGTTTCAAGATGTAAGCATTGCTTCTAGAGAGATGGTGCAGCGAACTGAACATACACCGGGGAAAGCACAACAATTATACTAAACCTAGTAAAATTATATATGTTTGGTGGCATAATGATACGATCCTGTGAATTTATTACTTGTTTCATTTATTGGGATTTCTCTCATTTACTCATTGTAATTTTGTCTGTCACTGTTTACCCTTCTCTTGTCCTACATATCTACAAATATATGTAATATATGTATTATATATTACACATTTTATATATTTTATATATTACACATTGTTGTTAAATAAAAGGCATGTATATCTGAAGCAATGTCCAATTAATTCTTCACTTAAATCTCTTTTTTTCTTTCTAATTTTTTCTTTATTATTTTATTTTATGTGTATGAGTGTATTGCTTGCATGTATGTAAGTGCACTCATATCGTGCAATGCCTGTGGAGGTCAAAGAGGGTGTCAAAACCCTGGAACTAGAGTTAAGGACAGTTGTTAGCTGCCATGTGGTTGCTGGACATCAGACCCAGCCAGTGCTCTTAACTGCGGAGCCATCTCTCCAGTCCCTTAAGTTTCTTTTTTAATAGCCCAAATTTCATGTACATTTATTTGAAATTTCTATATATTAAAATGCCACACAGCAAATGCTTTCACTTAGTTCCAAACTTCCATTCCACAAAATAGGGACTCTTTGATAATTATGTGCATGGGGAGCTTGTCAATCACAAAATTATAGGACTTTTATCCATTGTAGTGGAAGGGATTAAGGGGGAAGAAAAGAAAGAACACGTGTGGGAGAGAAGAGAGAAAGGGAAGGAAAAACAGGGGGGAGAGGGAGAGAGAATGTGCTGGAAACATGCCCTCTGTTTTCCATTTCCTAGTGACTATAAATGACAGTTCTCATCTGTCCCTCAAGGAGAAAGTTAAAGTGCAAAAATTAGTGACTGTGTAATAGTTCTCTTCCCTTAAATATTATAAGGATGCAAGTTTTGATATATTAGAATTGAATATTACACTTTCAAAGCACTGTTAGAAATGAATCGCATGTGAATATAGAGGGCTATTTATGTAGCCTATTATTAAATTTGTGCATGTCAAAGATGTAAAACATGGATTATTTTATAGTCTCTAAAATAATACCTGGGTAATCTCACTTATCAATTGATGAGAACCCACATAGGTAGAGATTCAAAAGAAATCACTTATATTATTCTGACTACCATAGAAATAATAGAATTATCAGGTAAATAGCACTTCATTTTTTATCAGCCCCTCCCCCAAATTACACTCATACAAACTAATGTGAAAGATTTTCATTTACATCTGATAAAAGCAATGCTAAAGTCAATCAATCAATAAATCAATTGATCCATTGTTTCTAAAGTGCTCAGAAACCTTTTGTACCAGGCAGCCTCTTAGATTAGACATAATTAGGATTTGACTAAAAATGGTTCCCAGCTCCTATTTTCTAAACAGTGATAGCACGGATCTTACTTTCTCCAACTAGACAGCAGTTTCCTTTGTGTAGCTACCAAAATATAGCTACCTATTTTGTCTATATACCCAAGAAGCTATTCCCTCAAGTTATTTGGTACGGCAAAGAAAACTGGGCAGAAGATGAAAGACGACTTTGCATGTGACAGATGCCTCAGAGAACTGCTCTCCTGTATGAGGGATGAGCCAACACAAAAGTCAGTTGAAAGAGACAACTCACAATCTCAGGATGCTTTCTCCTATGCCACACAAATCACCTTCTAGCGCCTTAGGACATCTTTGTAGCTATCTGGAACATACATTCAATGACAAAAACCTTTCCCTTAGAGTAACTTTGAAGAAATGGCCACACTTGTTCTTAATTCTTATCAGTTGAATGTGACCACTAAGCGTATTATTTTCTGCCTCTCCTGAACTTTTAAACCATGTACAGTAACGTTCAATGGACAAAGGTCTAAGGAAGAAGTCTAAGTATAATGAGTTTGTAGGAATTAATACACCCTATCTTACAAAGGGAAACTTTTTTTTTTTCTATATTATGGGACCAGAAAGAATGGCTTGGTTCTGTCCCTCATTACTGGGCAGTTGTCCAGTTATGAGTGCTGCTAAATCTTTGTCTGAAAATTCTGTTTTAAATTCAGTTTTTAATGGAACAACCTGCTAGACATGACCCAGGAAAATTCTTTAACATTTGCCTGCAAGATTGTGACCCCTAATGTCTTTACCAGGTTGATCACTTCTGGGCAACAAAATAGGACTGTATTCCTGAAATCTCTTAACAGATGCTCTGCTGGAGGGAAGGGCACAATGATGTCATTTGAGAACCGCCACCAGTGAATGCTGTTAGGTTCTAAATTATTCCAAGTACATTAAGAGAAATGAACGACACCCTTGTTAGCTAATGTGTTTCACCTGCAAAAATAACAGTTGCATCCTCTATAAATTTGGGTAGAGAGGGAAAAACAAGCTCTATTTTCCCTCAGTTTCTCGTACACTATTTATACCATTTGCTTAGCATTCTCCCTAGGAAATGCCTCTAGTTGTGTAAATTAGCATATCTCAGTCATTTGTTGTCCATATCCCTTCACTGAGCTATAGCAATTTCGTACTGTGGCTTCTCACGTTTCTTTGTATAAACAAGACTATACCTGAAGTTAATAAAGACACCTTTATAATACGAAAAATATAGGAGGGGGAACACTTGCTGTTGCACTGAACTTTTCCCAACATTTAACTTCTTTTTTCTTGATGAGACAAGGCTTCAGTGATTTTTCCCTTTAAGACGTGTTAGCATTTTGAGCTTTGACTTATTTCCAGCTATAGGTGTTCAGAAAAATGTCTTCCAAGTTGCTTCTAGTTTTCAGCTGCTAAGGACCTCAGCATTTGAATCCTTTCCCTCATTTCATGTTGAGTACATGATTTCAGCTGCATCTATATGAAGCTGTGTTTTGCTGGGTATGTGACAGGTGTCTTTAATCTCAGTGCTGGGAGGGAGAAACAAGAGGATCCCAAGAGTTCATTGGCCAACGAGTTTAGCCAAAAATGAGGAGCTCCAGGTTCAGTGAGAGACCCTGTCTGAAAAAACAAGGTGAAGAGTGAAGGAGGAAACATCAACGGCCCCTGGCCTCTACAATGTTCACACACGGGTGCATGCATCCACCAAGTGCACACCATTCACAAAGGCATAATTGAATACACAGATACAGGAACACACACACACACACACACACAAACCAAACCGTGTGAAGAGAAAGATGTGACTGGCAACCATCTTGGAAAAACTTAGTCACTACATTGGGCTTGTGGCCTTCTTAGTCATATATTTTAGGATAACTTTTAGGGATTTCCATTCCAGCCAACCTTCAGAGCATCCCCTGGGAAGTACCTCTAAGAATGTAGATAAGGGAATAGAATGGTTCAGAATATCACGAAGGTCTTTTAGTCTGTCTTTGAATCGTGAAAGTAATTCATCAGCCCTGTTTCCCAGCAGCAGTTATTGGATATGCTCCCCTATTTGAGGGACTACTCCAATACAAGGCAACATTCACTTCTTGCTTCTGGAAATCTGTCCCTTCAGCTTTACAACTTCCTGTCATGTGGATGTTACAACTCCATCTGTTTCAACAGCCCTCTCTGAGATTTTTTAATTTAAATGATTGACTTCTGGGTTGTGAATTATCTGCACAAGAAATGATGAATATCTTGGGACCTGTCCCTTTTCACCCCTTTACACTCAGTCATAATTACCCAAGGCCCACAGTGGATTGATTCTCATTGCAGACATAAATTGTGCATGGGGCAGGAATGGGAAGGCCTGTACAGCTCTGCTAGCTTTATGTTGCTGTAATACAAACAAACTTGGTTAACATTGTTGTCTCCTTTCTCTGGAGAAGATGAAAACGAGAGGGATTGATTATTTTCTAGCCTAGATTTGGGCTTAGGACAGTGAGGCATTTCTCATCACAGCAATAGGCATGGATTTTCAAACCGTCATTTTCTCCTGTCAGCCAAACACACACGGAATGTGCAGTCAGCACTGACAGATAACAGGGATTCTGGGAGTAGGAGCAATCTGCCTCATCTGGCCTTGAGTCGTGGAAGCTCTATGGTGTCTCATTAAAAGGTCTTCTCCCTTCCTTTGGGTTTCTTCAGGAGTGCAGAGGCAGAAGGGTTGTATTAGCATTGCTGTTCTGCTTGTGACTGGTGTAAACAGATCTGAACTTGATATACATGTGCACTATTTCCCTGATAGTTTTCATTTCTGGAGTGGTTGCAGCTGTTCCCAATGCTGCTACAAATACCTTTTAAGCAAGAATACTGCCGCTTCCCTGCTGTAAGCAACTGTGGATGGATGTGTGATTCATCAGCTGTACTCTGACACTATAGAAATATAGACTCAAAAGTGAATGCTTCTTCCTTTTGATTCCATTATGGGGTGCTGCACCAACTCACAGCTGGAAACAAATTAAAGGCGTTTTTCTGATAATACAAAGAAAGTGGTTTCCAAATAAAGAACCTATTCAAATCATTCAGGATGTTTTCCCTTCTAGGAGTATGTGTCTGTATTTGCTAAATTAGATTGCTTTGCATTTAAATGTTGATAACTAAGAGTTCCTAGTAGACTCAAGCTCTGCAAGTTGATGTATCAGGGCAGTTGTGTATGTGTGCCAACTGGTAGGTAATGCTCTGTATATTTATTGTGTCTACAATTGGTCCTCTCCAAAATTATAGCAATATTCAAAAATCATAGTGCCAGTCCATTCATCGTAATAATTATTGTTGGTCATATTAAAATATTGTAGCTGTCTCTTTTGCACTTTGAATGTATTATTCTTTTTTTGAAAAAACAGCTTTATCTCTTAGATGTCAGATTTCTTTCTCTAACCTGAATCTTTCTCCACATATGCCTGAAATGCAATCAGGTAAGACAAACACTTCCCAAGCCCAGGGGAACTAAAGGCCTTTCCATCTGATGCATATTTCTGTGCTCTGTTCTTTTGTTTTTCCTTTCTTTAAATTAGAATGAAACCCTAAAACCAGCCCCAAGATAAGACCCACACTGCCTTTGGTATCTTTTATTAGTTTAAGCAGCTTCCTGACATTTGACAACAGGACACATAAACAAAAACCCATATATGTCCTTTAGATGCTTCATGCATTTGCCCTTTTGCTAATTATTTAAATTTTCACTCTTCTAAAAAGCATGGCTTGCATTACTAAGCACATAGCTAAGCGGTCTGTCTCTTCTTTGACTTAGTGAAGTGACAATAAGAGACCTGCTAAAAAGACAATTAAAATAGAAATAGCTTTAAAAATATGCAAACAACAGCTTAGACTCAAGTCCCTGCGACCACTTCACACACACGTGCATCAGCTGTGGATGTGGACTGGAATTCTTGAGATCAGCTTGTTCTGATCATACTCAGTTGTATCTTTCAGGGATGTGCATGGATATTAGCCAAGGGAGCTTAGAACCTGCACCCACAAACACAGCATTCTAGCCTATTGACTATTGTGAACTAAAGCACTTGGTAAACAGCAGGTACACGAAGATCACCTTGACTTTCCTTTTGTTTCTACAATCAGAAGATGAAATTCCCATCTGAACGATGTTTTTCCTAAAAGAAGGAAATACTCTGTTATTCTTATTTTGAAAGTTAAGGATGGCACACTGAGGCCCAAAAAACTCTGTACAAACATTTCTGGCCACCTCTCCACCTATCAACCACTGCAGCCAGACTTATTCAACTGTCACATTTCCATAATTTACGATTCCTTGTCAGTTTCAGTATATAAATGTTCAACCCAAACTGGATCTTTGGATCTTCATTTCCTTACAAAGTTTCCCATGTCATATAAACCTTGGACAAAATTAATTAGCATGTGTCAGCTCTGTTGAAGTATCTTACGACAATTTAGTTATGATACCTTATGTTTTGGGAATCTTCAGTGTCTATAAGCTTTCTATGTATCTGTTAGTTGATTTATGTGCTTCTAAGATGAAAATCTTTGTTCCCTTGCTAGTCTCTCCCTTTGAAATGGACAGTTTTGAAGTGATACTATTATTTAAAACATTGAAATACAGACCATAAAGTATTACATATTTGAGTCTAAGCTATTTCACACTAACAAGCTTCATATATTAAGAAAGAAAACAACAACAACAAAAAAAACCCTTGACATTATTTCTACTTTTTATCTGTTAATTTAAAAGTACTAGATTGTCTTGGATTAAGGAACTGTGTGTAGATTCCAGTTTTAATTTTTAATGTTGATTTTACTTTTTCAATTAGATATATTCCATTAAGCTAGTAACAGCCATATGTTATATCATCTAACAGCTTAGAAGAATGATTTCTGGCCTTGACTAGATTTCATATCTCATTATTCTTTGGCTCCAGTTTCAAACAGGGCCATGTTAAAAACTCCCACTTGACGGTTGGTCAGTGACCCAGTAAAGTGAGTGGTTGAAACATCATTGCTGTTCATAGGAGCCATGTGTGTGACTCAGGGTGTGAGTTATTACATGCAGCATCCTTGCTGAGAGTGCCAGAGAAGGGCCAGCAGTTAATGGTCCATGGAGATTTAACTACCCATATCCTAAAGGGTCCTCCTTGTAGGGCAGGCCTGAGGCTCAATGATGGAGCTTGCAGCTCCATTGCCTCTCTAGCATGGCTGTAAATAGATTTATTTTATGATCCCTAGCTTCATATATTCCAGGATGTTTTATCTCTCATTTTTCTCAAAGTATATGTTTATAAGAGAGTCACTTAAAAACTCTTGTTTTAAAATTAATTGATAATAGGCTGGTACTTTATCCATCTTATCTATAAGAGGAGAGGTAACTAAAGATTATAGCTGATCTTTTTATTGATTAAAGTTATTAATTATACCTCCAGATCTATTACACAGTGCTGTGAACATACCACAGATAAAACGTACAGTTAAAAATGATTAAGAGAAATTTTGTTATTTTATTACCACAACAAAAAAGAATTTTAAAAGTATCTTTAAAAATCTATCTTCTAAAAAAGTCAGAAGAGTCACAAGTCCCATTATTAAAGATTAATTACTATGAACTTGTCACTGTTTAGTTGGTAAGTGCTGATTGACTATAGTTTTAAGTATGTAATATACTTTATGCTATCAACCAATTTGCATAATTGGTATTAAAATATTTTGTACAGGGAAAAACTATGACAGTGAGAATCAAGAAAATTCTCATCAGACCCGGACAGATGAGTTGAAACAAGAAAACACGGTTTAGTGAAGACAAGTGTTAAGGTGGTGTGCATATATAAAACACTATAATTTGTTTTTAAAATGTAGTAGCAAGAGTACAAGATCACAAAGTGAATAAAATATGTCCTCAATTTCCTCATCCTCATAGACTTTTTCAACAGGCAGTGGGCACAGATGTTTGCTGCACATTCCATACAAGCTTTCAGCTTTGGGGCTGAGGCAGGAACCAAGAAAGATGAAACTTCTGCCTTCAAGAATCTAATATCTTAATGAAAGGACACATAGAAAACTTGCACGAAAATATATAAAATAATTTAAGACAGTGGCGTGTGTTAGGAATAAACGATCGTTGGACAATACATCAGATTGTCCAGGGTGCGGGTTGTTGGGTACTTCACTTAGACTAGCTGGAGTAGGTTTCCTCGGCAGAGACCTGGTGAGCTAACACCTGAGTTGTCAGGCAATTTGGGGAAATGTGTACAAAAATATTGTTAATTAGCTTTCTGTCATTCTAACAAATGCCTCAGATAATCAGTCTATAAAGAAGCAAGGTTTACCTTGGCTTGCAGTTTTGAAGGCTTCAGTCCATGATCATTTGACCCCATTGTTGAGCTATAGAAAAGCAGATCCTTATGGTGGGAGTTTGTGACAGAACCAGGCACCCACCTCATGGCAGGAAGCAAAATCCAGAGAAAATGATTTCCTGCTCACTATCCCCTCTGAGGACACATCTCAGCTGACTTAAAATACCCTACTAGGCCCCCATCTTGAAGATCTCGTGCATCACCTCCCAAGAATGACACTAAGTCCTGTGCAGAGAGAATCAAATTGTCTATTTTTCCACTGCATGCATCCTAATTGCTTCCATCTACAAGGCTAGAAAGTGTCAAAGAAACAGCTCAAGTCTGGGCTTAGTAGCTACTAGACAAAGCCCTGCTGTTAGCATTGGGCTGGTGGAAAGACACTTTACCACTTCAGACTTACAACTGTAATAACAAGACATTAAATAAATTTTTGCTAAAATTCACTAAATTAAGACATTCTTCTCTATTAATTTCTAAGAAAATCAAAATGTTCTCATTTTTGTTATGCTTTTGAAGTGGGGTCTTACCATGTATCCCAATCTGGCCTTGAATTTGCATCCTCCTGTCTCAACTTCCTGAGTGCTGGTGTTACAGGTTTGCAACACCACATCTGGCTCTTCATGTGTTCTGAGAAAGAAAAAAATTGGGGGATAGATCTTTCAGTGTTAGAGCTCAACCCAAGGCACAGAAGTATGACTTCTTTTTATGGGTCATAAATATTAGTTTTCTTTCTATGGTACATAAATATTAGTTTCTTTTTATGGTACATAAATATTAGTTTTGTTTCAGTCAGAGGTGTTAGAAGAATACAAGGAAACTGTGTTGTCTGGACATAACAGGGTGGTTGTACATATGAACCCACAGCACTTATGAAAGCATGCACAAGACCTGTGCAAACCCAAGCCAGACAGGAACCCAGCATGGATCTAGGAGGTGGGCAGGGAGCCCCAGTCCTAGCTGAGGATCTATTGGCAATTTATGGATGCTGGGAGAGGAAGAGTCAGTTTTTCATACAGTGTGACGACTGGTGGGTTGACCAGAATTCAAGGAATAGATGCACACCCAGGAGCATTTAGGAAATACAGACTAGTCTTGATAGGCATGTTCAAATCATAAATAATAACAGAGGAAATGAAACTGGGGTGGGAAGTAGCGTGGGGTTGAAAAGAGGGGAGGGGTTCTGGATGTGATAAAAATATATGAAATTTTCACAATAAAAACATTTTTTTAAAGTTCCAAAAAGATAGTAAAAAATTAGTTTTGTGTTTATTAATTCAACAAAAGAACTGAGAGCCAAGTGAACATCAAGTAGCCAATAACTTGTTCAAAGACTAATAAAGACATGCTGAATATATGTATATATATGGATATGTGTATATATATGTATGGTATATCTTTATTAGCCTTTATATATTTTACTTCCCCTCCAATATACTATTTAATAGCTGTTATCCTCCAAAGGAATAGCCATTTAGTCAAGTTTTAAAATGGCCCTAAATGTGCCTGCTTATCTCAAAATTAATTTTAATTCATGTAATGATCTAAAAGCAAATATTATTGACATTAGAAATGCATTGTAACAAATCATAAAATCAATCATAAAAAACCGGCAAATGTAGAATTTACAATGCATCGAGACTCACTTTGCAGTCATTAATTATAGTGGTGTATATTCATTCAATGGAATAACATAGTTAACAAAATACCAGAATTTTACTTCTGTTTGTAGTTCTGCTTCTAATCAATTCGTGTATTGGAATAGTTAGCAAATTTTTTAATGACTCAATTGGATGTCTGTGTTAGATATGAAAGCATTTATTTTGGAGTTTTGTTCAATGCTATGTCCTTTATCAGGAGTCCCAATTCTGTCATCTTGCTTAGGGTATCACCATAGTTATATCAAATGGAGCTGAAACTGAGAAAAACTACCTGAGGGCATTTTTGTTTTGTACTTAAATTTTATTTTGTCATTAATTCTTATTAGCAACCATTAAACAATTTAATAATTATAAGCTCCATTAGCATTTTAATGAGTCTAGTGGCCATTGTTAAATGTAATTAAATTAGTTTTATTGTATGATATTTTGAAACTGTGATTAAATTAATTTTAGTGTGCTTAGAAGAATAAACCTATGGAGAGACTGCTATTCACCAAACATCTTATTAACTTATAAAGTACTGATAAAATAGACACTAATGAACACAGTAGGAAAATATAATTCCCAATTGAGTCTATTCACAAGATAAAACTTTAATCATCTGAGTTTGGAATCAACCTGGTAATGACAAGATAATTTTCTTTTAAAATATTTTTCAGGTAGAGGAGGAGAACAGGGAAAAATAATAGGTTCTGCCAACGTTTTATTCTTCCCTTAGTTCCTGGCACAGGAAGAGATAAAGACTGACAAACTAATGACTTTGGAGTAGATATATAAATTGGTATGGAATTACTTGATACCAAAGAAAGTCTGTTGAGATGTTTATTAATCAACTTGAAAATTTATTCCAAAATTAGAAATGTTATAATTTTACTTTTATGAATTATGTAAACATACATTAAAAGTTTTAAAAATGTAAGCCACTGGTAGTTTTTAACATTAGTTTTGGGTACTTAGAACTGAAATCTAAATTTGAAAGCCTTTTTATCTTGTCGTCCCTTAAACCTTCTAAATTAGGCAGTGTATGAATTGGAAGGTGGTTACCTTACATGTTCCTTCTGCCATCTTTGATCTAGAACAAATTTGAGATTTGATCCTTTATTGTTACTGCTATTAGATAAATTCTGAAATGCTCTCAAGAATAAAATGAGATAGTCTTATTTCCTGGTGAATTGCCCTACATAAGAATGCAATTAAACATTTCACAGGACAGTAATTTGTATAGCATGTACAGCACATGTTTACTTATGGGAATTATGTGGTTTTGCTGTAATTATTAGATTCTATTGATTGCATTCCATTATGTTAATGTTTTCAAAAATAAGCAAATTAAGCAATTTTATGGCATGTAATATTTCAGAAGACTTAGAGATATTTTCTTTAACTTTTCTAAATACTATGGACATATTTTATTATTAAGTTTATTAATTCTATTTATCCTTGTTTTAAAAAATCAGAAGAAATATAGGTATTTAGCCAGGCATGGTGGTGCATGCCTTTAATCCCAGCACTTGGGAGGCAGAAGCAGGCAGACCTCTGTGAGTTCAAGGCCAGACTGGTCTACATAGTGAGTTCCAGGACTTCTGGGGCTACAGGGAGACCCTGTCTCAAAAAGACTACCCCCCAAAAATGGGTTTTTAAGAATAAGGAATGAAATATTAAGAAATCCTAATAATATAGCATCAACATACATGTCACATGTTAGTGACTAAACAATGTTCAATCTCCCTACAGCCCCAGCTGACGTGGAACTCAAATTCACTGTGTAGACCAGGCTGGCCTCAATCTCAGGGAGATCTGTCAACCTCTGCCCCTGGAGGGCTAGACTTAAAGGAGTATGCCACTATGCTTGGCTATATTCATATTTTGTTAAACTATAGGGCCTACTTTTAGAACCTGCTTCTGATAAATGTAAGAGCAGCCACCATGTAACTCAAAGTCTTTCTTTGAGTTTCTGGGATAAAATAAAACTGAACTTACTGTCACATAGAGATTACCACCAAGAGAGATTGTTATATTATTGATGCATTTCTATGGAAGATATTAAATTTGCACTTGGGGAAGTCAGTAAACACTATATTTCTCATGAGGGAGGTGTTGACTTCAGCCCTACCTGTCACTGAATTGACTAACAGTACAGTCTATATTTCTATCTCTACCTCTCTTTTCTCCCTGGATGATCATTGCCTTTCCAATCTTTTTGTTTGAAACAATGAATTTTACACTCAAGTTGAAGATGATTGTCCTTATCTTATATAGGATCTAGTTGAATACCTGAAAGTAGTCTAAAAATCATTTTGTTTCTTGACACCTTTGCTTCAACTACGTTATCACTTGGGAGATTTGTCAACCTGGAAATTTTTGTATCACGGTGATTCCCTTCTTTCGACTCCTATAACAAGATATTTATGACTTTTCCAGAGGAAATGTGAACAAACATCTATTTGCCTCAGATTTTAATGATAGATCAACAAAATAATTCCAGTTAAGTCTATCTTGGTGAACCCATGATTTTATTGGTGTTACTTACGGGAGCCTTGGTCAGTCATTATCTACAGAGACACAGATGACTGAAAGACTGCTACACTACCTTGAAGAGCAAAATCATCACTGCTGGATGCTGCAAGACTTGCAGACAACTTTGCTAAAAAGAGTCACCACTTTGTCAGCATTTTTTCACTTTTTAGTCATTATATATCTCTCTGGAAAGGGCCTTGTGAATTTTGTAACTTGCTATATGTCCAGACCATCATAAATTTCATAAACATCCTGAGCCTTGCATGCTGCAACAGCTTCCATTTGGAGACAATAGCTACATAATCAAACCTATCAGTGAAATTCTCAATTAAATGTTCAATATTTGTTTGAAATATATGATCTCTTACCCCCTCTATTGCAATGTCTGAGTCTGAGCAACTGCGGTATCTTACAGGCCCACTAGCAGTGACATCCTAATTCCTCCCGACTCCCTGAGAGTCCTATTCTATTATACTCCATTATCTATTAAATAACCAAAAGCATCATCCAAAGTTTATAACACATATCATGATATGTTTCCTCTGTGATTAAATCTCCCTCAATATCTTCCATTTGTGTATATGGTATTTCCTAAAACTTACCTTCTTCTTCGCTTCCCTCTTCACAGTGTAAACTCCAGAAAGACAGAAAATTCATCTGTAAAATTACCACTGAATCTTCTGAGCCTACCAAACTGTCTGCTACATAGTACTGTGAATCTCCTCTTTTTTTTTCCACTGGTTTCTAAGACAAGTTTATTATCATTCTTTTAGTGTTCTGTTTAATTATTTTCAATTAGGTGCATGGGTGTGTGTCTTTGTGGGTATGTGTGTATGAGGGTTGGTGCCCACAGAGTCCAGAGCCTTCAGATCCCATGGAGGTAGAGTTCCAGGTGATTGGAAGCTACCCTAAATGGGTGCTGGGAATTAAACTCCAGTCATTTGCAAGAGCAGTATGTTTTCTTAACCACTGAGCCATGTCTCCAGCTCTTAATTTCATTCTTTTTAATATATAAATATTATATTTATTTTTATTTTATGTATATGAGTGTATTGTCTACATGTATGTAAGTGCGCCTGTGCTGTACTGTGCTGGTGGAGATCAGAAGAGGGTGTCAGAACCCATGGAACTGGAGTTACAGAGGATTGTTTGCTGCCATGTGGGTTATGGGAACCGAACCTTGATCCTCTGCAAGAGCAGCCAGTGCTTTGAACAGATGAACTGTCTCTCCAGCCCCTTATTTTCATTCTGAAATTCTTAGTTTTCTCTGAGAAGCCTGGTTAGGAACCTTATCCCTGAAACTACCTAACCTCCCGCCATCCCGACCCCAACCATAAAAACTTCAACAGGACATTTTTAGATTTCATCACACAGAAGCCTCTCTGCAATCACTATTTTCTGTTTTCCCCATTGAATAGATAATTCCACACAATCAGGTAATATAATCATTTTTGCTCAGAATGGCATCCTCAGCATATTCCTGTGCCTAAAAAAATGCTGTGCAAAGGAGAAGCAGTGTTAAATGAATGATGCCCAGGCTTTTAATTTTCTAGAAAGGTTTTATTGACTATAGTATAGGCATTCCAGTTGATGTTACAGTGACTTCAGTTTCCAATGTAAAATGTATTTTTCTCCCTATGAAAATTAATTCTGATGATTTTTTCATGCTATCAATGACAGGTTAGTAAATCTCCTCTCTTGGTATATGCTCTTAATCCCATATATTTTAAATATTGAGAGCCCACAATTTTTGAAGAGCAATATGAAAAGATTAATAGTTTATATTGACTGGTCCTGTTATGTACCAGATATTGTTATAAGTGCTTCTATGAACTTCTAATCTTTAAAAATGCTATGTGTTATGAATTACTATCATCTTCATTTAATAAATGAGGGATGGCAGAAACAAAATGTATTGAATAACTTGGTTTTATCCAGAAATAAGTAAACCGGTTCTTAAATCCAACTTTGGACTCTGGAGCCTATATTGTTAGATGTTAATAAATGTCAAGGAAAAATACACCAATAAGAGAATTTATACTTAGAAAAAGAGGATGGACTACTTAATTTTCTAAAACTAAAAGCAAAAACTTTGATTAAAGTACAGTAAGTTTCATTATTTATTGTTATTTTCAAAAACACCATTTTGGTATGATATACAGGATATTTATAAAGTGAAGTTGCCAGAGAACATTTTAAATATTAATATTATGTGTTCATGATCTCCCCATCATGTTTGTCCCCCATAATTGGAATAGTTTATTTTCTTATTTAAATTAAGCAAGATCGAGCTTAGTAGTAAAAGTTATAAGTGGCTGTTTATTGATTTGCCTTTATATTGACTTACAGTAATTATTGAGTAGTTGAAAGAGACGAAGATGATAGCTTTGCCCAGGAGTTCCAGCAGCCTGAGCCACAATGTCTCTGTAGTGTGTTCATTTCATTGCTCAGAGATTTGTTCTCTGTCATTTGTATGTGGCCAGACTGTAGAGCTGAAGGTCAACACCCAGTGGACAGGTCTAAATGTACATTCGATATCATCATTATAAGCATGCTTGCTTATACAACACAGAGCAGATGAAAGTTCTGCCTTGCCTTTGCCCAAGAGCCCTTAGCAAGATGGAAAAGGGTGAATCAGTCCCTTGTTTGCAAAAAGTATGACATTAATCATCTGACATTGTGAACCACTAGACAGGTGTCATTTGTTTTTTAAAGTTATGCGATGTTGTTTGTCGAACTGCATAAATCTTCAGCTTCTTTTAAAATAGTCTCCACAGGTGCAGCATGTGGAGAAGTGAATCTGTCATTCTTGAAAATGTTAGAGATCAGCGAGTGCAGAGTTAGTTGAGCTGACCTTCCTCCTTCATTAGCAGCTGCCAGAACTGTAAGTGGAGAAAGATGGAGGACAGAAAGACAGCAGAGCGAACTTGATGTCACTTCGGTAAAGAGCCACACTCATAATCATAGCATTTACTTAGGGAGTTTTCCTGTAACATCTTCAAGATGATCAATTAAAATAGTTTTTTGTCTTTTTTTTGTGTAAAGCATGTATTGAGACATCACTTTCGAGGTAATTTGTTATACAGCGGTGCTTTGGTGGTGAGGAAAAACACCCTTGTTAAGCAAAATGAGAGCAAGTTCCCAAGAAAAGAGGCTGACTCAGTGGAGTGGTATTTTTTTAATCACCTATGACTTTAGAAATGCTCTTTTAGGAGCTTTCGTTCGATGCCAGATCACACAATTGTCATTCTGGCGTTGAGTAACCCAAATGTCATCATGGTGACAGGGTTCCAGTGATTTGTCTATCATAATCTTAGAACTTAAATTGCAGTTTAGTTAGTGGAAGAAGATTTGAAGGATGGATTCTTAGGAGCAAAGGTTTAAACAATATCTAAATTAGATACATGCAGTGAATAACACTCAGAGGCATTTGGCTTCTATATCTCCCCAGTCCTCTGGATATATCTAATTCCTTTTCATATTGTTAATGCACATAATTGAATGCCAGAGGAGAGTTATCTCATTACAAGATAGAAACAACCAAATCTGCGTTTGTGTAGCGGTGAAAAGCCTGGCCACTCATTCTTTGTAGTACAGTTATCAGTGGCACCTAAGGTCATCATTGCTGAAAAAAACTCTAATATTTTTCATTCAAGTTTTGCAATGTACATTTTAAGCTCCATTAATCACACTGTCATGTATCTTTTAGGATGATAGATATAAAAATTCATCATAGCTTATCATATTTGGATTAGCAGTTGCTATGGTTTGTGCCCCCCAAAAGTCATATTGAAATTTCATAGCAATGTAAGGGAATTAATTGTTGAAAACTGATTGGACCTATAAGCCCCTGCTCTCATGAATAGGTTAAAACCAATATCTTAATTATCTCAAATGTCTTTCTAATAAAAGGGTATATCTGCTCCCTACACTTCTTTTCTGTCTTACTGGGGCTTGCATTGTTATTACGGTGTTATGACCCAGCATGAAGGCCTTTAACAGATATAACTCCTCATTTTTGAATACCCCAGCTTTCAAAACCGTGAGCTAAATAAACTTGTATTGTTCATAATCTTCTTAGTCTTGGTATTCTATAGTAGCAAAATATTGACTACAGAAATCATCCACGGAATTCTGAGTTATTTTAAGCTCTTGCTTCATCTGATAAAATGCTTTTGGATAGAGTTATAAGAAATTCTGTTCCCTGGATGGAAGGATGGCACTGACTGCTCTTGCAGAGGACCTGGGTTCGATTCCAAGCACCCACATGGTGGCTAACCACCATATGTAACTCCGGATCCAGGGAACTGACATCCTCTTCTGACCTTCCTAGGCAGTGTGCTACATGGGTACATCTACCTACATGCAAGCAGTACACTCTTACACATAAAATAAAACAAAAAGATTAAAAATGATATATAAAGTTCTGTTTAAAATGGGCAAAAACAATGAGATGTTTTTTCTTATACATAACAAGAAACCTGAAGGTAAAGAAGGGCTCTTTCACTCACATGCCTAGTGAAGTCAAGTTCTTTCTTCAGTCCTCAGCCCTCTGTGTTGCTTCCTCTCAATCTAGTAGCAAAATGCCAAGAGTAGATTGAGATAGCACTTCTGAAGAGTCATGTATACAAAAGAGAAACCGTTTCTTCTTGTTTGTCTGTCCTGAAAGGAAAGGAAATGTACCTAGACTCCCCCACCATTGCCAAAAGTTCTACTTAACTTTTCTTAAACAAGTGACTAACAACAGGTACGATGTTAGCCTTAGAAAAGTCAGAAACTACACTGGAAGAGGAAAAGTTAGAAACTACATTGGTCAGTTTACTAAGATGCTGGATTTGGTTCTCTCAGGAAAGAGTAGAGAGTTAAGCAGAATCTGTGGTTCTGTTTGGAAGGATAAAGAAACTAAAAAAGAGACGAAAGACCCACAACAGTACCCAGCAGTAGGGCTAATATTATTTGTACATATTAACACGCACACATATTATATATTATATA
>NW_008349975.1:9049365-9105902 GCF_000622305.1 Nannospalax galili
CTACAGGGATTTTGGAGAATAGCTAACTTACCATGTGATTATGTTTGTTTCTGTCACTGTAAGCTTCATTTTTAATAAAATATATAAGTAAACTTACTTAAAAGGCAGATAGGTATAGTGGCACATGCCTATAATTCCAAGCTTCATAAGAGAGCAGAGACAAGAGGATCATGAGTTCTATTTAGCCTGAGCTACAAAGAGAGGGACTATGAGACAAAATATCGAGATGTAGGGATATAGCCAGTGGTAGAGATTTTGCCAACCATGTACAGGGTTCTGAGTTCAACTCCAGCACTGCAACAAAACAAAGTATAGGAATCAGCATATAATTGTATAGTTAACGTATCATTTAAGATTTATCTACAAAGTAAAATGTCTCAATGGAAATAGCAAGTTGATGTTGAAAGGATATGGAGATGAATACTTAGAGATGCTTACACATCACCAACCTACTACAGCTCTTAATTATTTTTGGTATACATAATATGCCAAGATAACACGTTCAACCTCAAATTGAAATTTATTTGAGATGTCAGTCAACATCAAAAAGACTTTTCTTTGGACACCACTACCTAACCATATTTGTAGAGATGGCTAAAAACTGTATGAAAAGACAAAAGTTGATCCTGGTTTTGTGCTTTCTGTATATGCTAATTACACTGAAGGAATACTTATTTCTGTCCAGAAGGTAATCTTGTTCAAAAACTCTAGCTCTCTGGGGAGCATCCTAGAAAAGGCCTAATCTGTATTCTGTGGCAAGTTTTCAGAAAGGTGGCGGGTGCCTCTTTCAGATATGAATGTAAAAGGTGCTCCTTGGCAAACTTTCCACTCAGAACACTTCTGTTTCTTCTATTGTATTTCCATTGGATGTCCCTACAAAAGTGAGAGTGCGGCATTAAGAGTCCATACTAGGGGCTTGAAAGGTATGTGGTAGACTCTGAGAGAACCAGACTATTACCCTAACGCTGAGAGGAGTAGGAGCCCCTGTAATGCTTTGGCAGCTCAGAAGAGAAAGGGTAAGACTGCTCAAGATGGATCCAGTTAACAGAGATTAACTGTATACCAAAGGAGGAAGATCTTAGTGAATGGAGTTCTCAGTTCCCTGCCTCCTTGAGAGTATCTGCTTTCAGGGGACAAAGTGCTTTTACGCACAGACTTGGGGGTATGTGGTGAGGTGTTGGCTTCTATCTTTAGCTCTCTTGGATTTAATCCATTCTTCTGATGGAATTCCTTCCCTTCCCTTCCCTTCCCTTCCCTCCCTCCCTCCTCCATCCCTCCCTCCCTCCCTCCATCCTTTCCTTCCTTTCTCCTTTCCCTCCTTCTTTCCTGTTAAGCCCCAGTAGTCAAAATCTTTCTTTGATATGACTGACTATTCAGTCTTTTTTGACTCATTACTCTGTTTTTCCATTAGAATACAAGAGAAATAGATACTGTATTTACTAAACCCATAAATAACCTGCACCTCTAGAAATATACATTAGATACTCTAAGAAACCTCTTCTTTAAAATACCATAGAAATACAGGAACGTTTGTAAGGAAATTGGTTTAATGATATAGCTGAGCTTCAAGACAGAAAATTCCCAAAGTCCCAAATGACAAGGAAGTTGAAAATCAGAAAATCCAATGCTGAACTGTTCTGCCCCGAGGGGCGTTCCAGTCTCCTTAACAAGAGGCATGTTTTTGAGGACCATGTAGGAAAAACAAAGGCCTTGAACCCTTGCAAGGTAGAAGGGAGGGAATGAGAGCTTCAAATGTACAGCTATAAACCTTGAAAGGTATACTCACAGAGAAAGAACACAGTAAAAAATAACCTGCTGCCCTGCAAAAAGAAATGTCAAAGAAATGTGTCTGTTTGGACTCTAATTAGGGGTAAAAATATCTTCTGTTTTACACAGAAAATTCCTGAGCCTTCACTGCCTTCAAATGGGCTAAAGGCTTAAATCTACCTTCTTAGTGTCTAGTCTAAGCTGAGAAGTAAATTGAAGTTGCCTCATGCTAACAATTGTAGAAACAATGGTACAAGTATTTTCTGGAGGCTCATGTGGTCCATCTAACTTGTATAGTATACTCACAGAAAGTTCTTGTCAAAGATGGATCCCAGGTGTTAGAATTTAGAGAGCTCGAGAGAAAGCAGAGTCAGGAAAAATGGATAACGCCAGACCTTCAACAGGACAAGGCAGCGTTTATTCAAGCTCAGCGAGTGACAGTGATGGAAACAGTACTGTGAATGGGGGAGAATTGGAGATCATAGAGGTGCTAGGGCATTAGGAAATGCATGCAGATGCAGAGGTCTATGGCTCTCATTTGCCTGGAGCCCCTTGCTCAAGCAGGACAGGCTATTTCTAGCAGCAGGTTGTCTGAAACAGTTCCAGGAGTGCCTGATCCAGGTGTGACTGATCAATAAGATCCGCAGCAGTCTTTGAGGCACCTGGGACATTCTGTCACCAGGTACAAAATCATAAAATATAAACTAGAGCTACTTACCATAAATAAGACTCAGCAGAAATAATCAACCAAAATTCTCAAATTTTATTATTGTGATCTTTCACCAACAGATCTATTAGTTTGGGAAATTAAATATGTTGCTAATAATTAAAGAACTGAAATATGGAACTGAAAACATGGGAAAGATTGATGGTTTTTTAATATATGTTTTTATTGAATTTTTGTGCATTTCATACAGAATATCAGAACATATCAGTCTTAATCACTTTACACTCTGTCCCCACTGGCACAATCCCATTATGCCCCCCCCCACTGGAATTCATACATTCTGTCATTTGTGTTAAGGCCTGTTGTGTCTAATTGGTGTCGTCAGATGTTCCCCAGTGTGAGTTCATCTACTGAGGTCTAGTCAGATTATCTGAGTCCCTTGCTTTAGGAAGATCAGCTCTTTCTCACCTAGGAGTAATCAGTTGACAACATTTCTTCAAGTAAGATTGGGTTCTGCTGTCCATTTTCCAAGTTCTATGCTAGGTTTTTGTCTGTTTGAGTAATGGTTTTTAAAAATCAATGCAAAATGTAACACTGTTAAAAGCAAGTTTCCATATGATAGAAGGTATGTTTTACACATTTACCTAAGGAAAGATTACTAGTCAACACATATAAAAGTTCAGTCATTCTCATTTGTAGACATGGTTACTTCTAGTTTACTCATGCTCCAGTGAGAGGACCACATACATGAACATATGGACTCAGCGCATTATTAAATAAAAAAGAAAAAATGAAAATGAGGACAGAAATTGGGATGAGGGTATGTTTTGGGGAATCTGGGTATGTTTGGGGGCATGGGGAATGAGGAATGCTTATGATCATATTACATAGTATATAGGTATGAAATTCTCTACCCATTAATTAAAAAAAAAGGAAATTTACTAAAACTGAAGTGACCAAATATACTTAGGAAAATGTATTCAATTTCACCATTATTATTATCGTTGTTATTACAGTGCTGTGGATCAAATCAGGATCATGTGTATTCTAGGTAAGAATACTACCACCAAGCTGCACAGCCCATTCCCATAGCCTCATTGTTAATCATTGTAATCAAGTTCACATCACCAGTGAAAATGATGAAAAATAAAAAAAATGAATGAATGGCCTACCATGACATGAATCAAGAGGACTCAGTTTCAAAACAGTGTTTTACTAAAAGAAGCAGACTCAGAAATGAATGCATTTAATATTATTTCTTATATATAATATAAAACTATCTAAAACGTTACATTAATTATAAACTCATATGCATGTTGAAACAATAAAGAAGAGCAAAGAAATGGGGCATGCGTGATTCATAGTGGATTGTCTTGAGAGAGGACAAAAGGGAGTGTTCATTGGTAGCACACAGGAGGCCTTCAAAATGTTGTTATTTTTGTTTTCTCTTTCTTAAGATTGATAGGAGTGAGCAAAAACTTCTTCTTTACAAACATGTCTTTTGAAACATATGTTCATTATATATTGTTAGGAATTAGGAGTTTTATCTTTCCTGGTAGACTAAGAACTCTCTCAGGATTTGAACTCTCTCCCTGTAATGTTAGCATCAAGAGCTGAAAGAGTCATAGGTAGGAAATAAAAAGCAACCAACCTCACACAATCCATATTGATCTTTATTAGTTAACAGAGTCATGAGGATTGGATAGAGGATTTAAGGCCTGCATTCATCCCTATAAGGGTTGGGAAGGCTTGTTTGCAGAACTTTGTGGTTGGGATTTGTGAGGATCCAGGATGAGCTTGTTTGCAAAGCAAGAGTTGCTTTATGTTTTGGGGCTAATGAAGGCCTCCTTTCACATATAGTTCTTTATATACATTTATTATATAAGCAAAATAAAAAAATATTTTAATATAAAAGTAACCACAGAAAGCCATTGAAGGCACATGAAAAATATTCCATTAGACTGGCAAATCAATCACATGGAACCCACAAATTCAAAAACGAAAGAGCTCTAATTAAAGCAGCTGTTTCAGCCATACATGTTAAGGTATCTGGAAAAACACTATTTCTTTTAAAACATAAATAGAATTTCTAAAATTTAAAGTGTTTTATTTGAACTATAGAAAAAGGCTGCTTTGTTAAAATTCACCATTATCTGTTCAATGTACCAAGGAATTCTACAGGTAACATCCTTTTGTTTTGTTGTTGTTGTTGTTTTTGGTCTTTTGAAATGATTTTACAGATGATGATGATACTTTAATGCACTGTTGATGCCTTTAGTTATTGGGTAAGGGAACATTTTTGAGGAAATTTTCATCATTTTTATTGAAATATTTTGTGAGTAAAACATACAGTTTTCCAAATACTGTCTGTAAGTTGTGAGAGAGTCAATTAAATTTCCCAGCAGTTTCAATTGTGGCCCCTTGTCTTCTTGTCACTTGTCTGTGCTCTGATGATTATGAAATCCACTGTTCCTTTGTCTGCCCTGATGGGCTTCCGTAGGGATGGGAGGCCTGGGGGAAGGATCTGAATAAGTCTTATGGCTACAGACATTTGTGATTCAGGTTCAGTCTTGCTTACCACCCTCACATACAAATGGAGATGCTCACTGAAGGAGCTATTTTATGGTATGTGATCTTCAGCCTCAATGAAAATCTCATAGCAGAATGAAGTCTAACACCAAGAATATTATAGTTTATGGGATCATAAGTTGGATTTCAACATACGAATATAGTAAAGGGAGAGAAACAGATTCTGTTACTTTTTCCTAGAAGTTTCTTTTTGAAGACATAGATATGCGGATTCACTTATCAGCTATTTAAAATTTCCAAAAAGTAGAGGAATCCTAGGAGAAATGATGTTATTTATGTGGAAAAAATTATCAGGTATATGTATATAAATTTTAATAGATTCCTATTATACATAAAATATATTTCAGATAAAATTGTCAATGATGCCACATGCGACTTTTCAGTAATTGTAGGTATACACTATTGAAGATGAGCTATTTGATGTTTTCTAGTCCCAGTTAAGATAAGATGCAGTAAGTCAATAATCCTGGCTTCTTTATTTGAAAGTCAGCGATCTCCTTGTACTTAGTACTGATATTTGTTTAAATCTATATATGAAAGAATTTTTGATTGCAATGAAATTCATGTTGATACTTTTTAATTTATATATTTAAAAGTAAATTAAAACTCAGACATTGAATTAGCTTTTTACATAAAACATGTAGGAATTTGTTTTTCTTTAAGAAAAATTGCATATACAAATAGATATTTGATAAGTACAGCTTGAGGAATTTAATGAACCGAACCTATAAAATGAAAAGGTGGTAGAAAGTACACGTATTATCTGTGTGACCTACTGACTTCAACAATGTTAATTCTTCTTTAAAGATAGTTCAGTACAGATTATCGAGTGGATTTTGATCAGCGCGATTGTGGTTTTAACATACCTTAGATCTTTTTCAAGTCTCTTTACATTGGCACTTAGAGGGGATATGTTTTACTGACTCTTCCTGCGTGAAGAAAGGTAGCAAGTAGCACAGGCTCAGAGAATATTAATGGTGCACACAGAGCTGCTCTTCTGCTCCAGGCACTCCTGACACCCAATGTGTGAGTTTTTGACCAAGCATTTCCAAAGCTCTCTCTGAGTACCATAAGGGTATCCTACACAGTCTTTCAATTGTGTTACTAAATGCCCAGAGTCAGCAGCTAAGGACTCAGTCTCATAAAACTGATCCCTGACTCCAGATTTAGACACCAGTCTCAAATAACAGACTCCCATGGTACCCACACTTTTAAAGTTGACTTTTTGCAGCAATGGCTCACAGAATTAAAGGAAATACTTTAATTGCACTGAACAGCTTCTTACAAAGGAGAGTAAAGATATTAATGAAGAAATAGATGAAGATGCACAAAAGAAAGAGTGCAGAGCCTCCATGCCAGTTTTGGGCATGCCGACGTGATCCAACTATGTATCACTAACTAAAATGTTCTCTGACCCCTTTCATTAGGATTTTTATGGCACTTCTATTACACAGTCATGATTGATTACAATTGGCCATTGCTGCTAAACTTAACTGCCAGAATTGCTCCTCTCCTTAGAAGTCATGAGATGGGGCTGAAAGTCCCAACTCTCTGAAGTGTTTTGGTCTCTGTTACCCACTCTCCATGATGGAACCCCAGCCACAAATCATCCTATTTGTATATAAGATAGAGAAATGGCTCAGTGGTTAAGCACACTGGCTGCTCTTGCAGAGGACCTGGGTTTGATTCCCACTGCACACATGGCAGCTAAGAACCATCCATAATTTCAGTTCCAAGGGATTCTGACACACTCTCTTCTGATCTCTGAGGGCATTACACAGCACGGTTGCACTTACATACATGCAGGCAATACATCCATACACATATCATAAAAATAATAAATAAAATATTTAAAAGCATACACTTATCATTCCTGAGGTAAGGAAGGTTCTAGTTTATTTCTTATGGCAGAAACGAGAATTTAAAGCCTAACATTGTAACAGAAGAAGTTCCTTTCTCCTTCACTGAGGAAGTTGTAAGAGTTTTAGGAGCACTATGCCAGGAATAGGGGAAGAGAGCAAATGTCTCCTGCCCACTGTTTTATCTTCTTCACAATCTAATTCTTATCTCTGCAAAATGACCACTTACTATGTAACTTGGACCTTATTTTGGATATAATTTGTTAAAACTTGTAATGTGATAAATGTTACACATCATTAAAACTACTGCAGTGTAGGATAACTGAGTAATAAAAAAGGAATAAACATGAAGGTCCAAATCATCCTTAAACCATTGCATAATACTTTTCTTCATTTTGTAAGTATATACGATTTACAGCAGGTATCCCTCATTTACTGATATAAATTATCCTTATATGACCTGCCAGCATAATTTTTCTGTTATTAAATGTTAGCGTGAAAGGATGCTAAAAGAGAACAGAGGAGTGGAGAAAGTTAATGTTTAGGATTGCAGACTTTACAAGTCTTAGGACGTTTATAACAGGCAGGCATCACATTGTTCCCAAGCTGGTTAGAGCACAACATGGCAATACAGTATAAGCTTGTAGTTTACCAATCTTGAGTCCTCTAGAACCTAACTGATGATTTCTTTAATCAGAGGAAGCAAGTAATTGAATAAAATGGATTGATAATGAAGATGAAATTTTACATAATAAATAAACACAAGGAAATGGACATAATCAGGTAAAAACGGAAGTAAGTTTGCTCTCTATTTGAAGAATGCTGAGACTTGTTAAGGCCATTGTTTTCCCGTTCCCTGAGATACCATATTTCCACCCTCAAAGTCCTGCTAGGCCCTGTGGCACACGAGCAGTTAGGTGGTAAAAAACTTACCTGGATTTCCACCTGTAAATCCTTCCTCAGTGAAGAACATTAGCCACAGAAAGGAAGCCTCCTTCTGTGGGGTGGAAGATGGTTTTTGGCTGTGAACTTACTGCATCACTGTCTCCCCATTAGGATTTCTTTATTTAGAATGGTGCCACATAGACAGGTACAGCAATGGCTCAGGCTTGTTTCTCCCTAACAGGTCAAGTTATCAGTAAGAAGGAGTAAGTGTAGGATCTGAGAATTCAGTGCTTTCCCTCTGATAAGGGAGAATGGAAGACCTCGTGTATTCAGCAGTAGATTTTACTTACCTTGGTCATTTACCAGAAAGTAGTAACAAAAGTTACTCCATAGTTTAAATAAAATATGTTGGTTTAGGACCAAGCCAAACAAGTAATTGATAGAAGCTACACATTGGTCATGGGTACCAACTGTCCACCTGTGCTGGTTAGGATTTTGTCAGTCTGACACAGACTAAAGACACATAGGAAACCGGAACATCAACTGAAGAATGCCCCACATCAAGCTGGTCTGTGGTCTTGTCCTGAGGCCTTGTCTTGATTGCTATATTGGTGTAGCAGAGTCCAGCTCACTGTGGGTAATGCCAACCCTCGGAAGGTCGGTCTGGGCTGTATAAGAAAGGTAGTTCAACACGCCAGGAGAAGCAAGCCAGTAAGCAGCATTCCTCTGTGGTTTTTGCTTCAGTTCCTGACTTCAGGTTCTTGCCTGAAGTTTCTGCCCTGTCTTCCCACAATGATGAACTTTAACAGAAGATGAAATAAACTCTTTCTTCCCCGAAGTTGGTTTCGGTCAGTGTTTTATCACAGCAACAGAGAAACTAACTAGGACACTATCCCCCATGCTTAATCTTTGAAAAGAGGATTCTAACAGTAATAGAAGGGAAGTAAAGAGAAGATAGGATAAAAAAGCTCCCCTCAGCATTTGTGTATAAGTAATATTCCTAGGTAGAGCTTCTTCTGTTCAAAAACTACTAAAATGAGATGCTAAGCAATCATTGACCAATATGATAAAAAAGATATTTTGCAAAAGCAATTTATTAAGGAATAGAAAATTAGATATTGTCATCAATTTCTATTATTTAGCTCAATTAAAAACATATAACATCTTCACATATGAACAAATGTAGTACAGCCAGACAATGAAGGTAAAGGAACCATGCTCACTGATTCTGTTCTCTTACTCCATTTCCCAGAGGTTAGGTCTAGTGAGTTTTCTCTTTTCATCTACCTAGGTTACATTTATGGCTCTATAAATTATTCTGAGACTCCTATATCCTGACTTCAGCTTCTGATAATTATCTATTTACTCTTATTATAAAAGATGAAGATTTAATGATCTTCATTATCTGTCCACTTCAGCGTTTGATCTTCATATTATTACTCTCATTAGTTTCTATTACAAATGCTAACATGTTTACAACTTTTAAAGCTATATTGTTCTCCCGCAAAACACATCAAGAAAAAGGGAGTTCTGGGCATACTGAGTTGCTGATATTATTGAAGAAGGAAGACAGGAAAATAAAAGTATAAAGTACATTCAGAAACCATAGGGTCATTCACCATTCTTTTGGAATACTACATGTCTCAAAGGCAGATTCTAGTTTTTTCTGCCTTACTAGATTTACAATAAGCGAGGAATTTAAAAAATATTTTATTTATTATTTCTCTCATTTCATGTATATGAGTATATTATTTGCATGTATGTAAATACACCTGTGTCTTGCATTGACTGTGGAGGTCAGAAGAGGGCATCAGAGTGACCAATTGCATATTGGATTTTTAACCCTTAATCTGAGCATATCCTGCTAGAAAAGGTCTTGAGAGAAGCATGCACTGCAGTGTTAGCCCTGCAGGGTTTGCACTTTGCCTTCTTAAAATTCGTTTTGTCAAAGTATTACATTTTCTTCTGTTTTTATTCCAAAGTTATTCAAAAAAGGACTTCTCAAATTAAGAATGTGTCTTAGATGACAAAATTAAAATCTCCAATAATTTTAGATTTAAAATCTATTTTAAATGTGAACCAATATTTTGTTAATAGAGTTTGAGTTCAGAATGAGAATGTCCAGCATACAAGGAACTCAATATCCTCTTCTGGACTCTGTGGGAATTGTATACATGTGGTGCACTTTCACACATGAAAACAAAACACTCATAGACATAAAATAAAAATGCTAAATAAAATATTTTAAAAAAATAAATGTCTTCTTATATACTGGGATCCAGTTTCAAAGTTTATCATTCTGATGAATGGTTCCTCAGTTTTAGAATTCAGCTGTATTAGAAATAAATAATAAATAATGAACCAGTGATATGGCTAAATGAGTCAAGGTGCTTGCTCCTTGTCTGTGGAAACCTGGCAAGCTCAGTTCCCTTCCTGAAACAAAACAAAACAAAAATGAATGGAAAGAACCAACTCCACAAAGTTGTCTTCTGACCTCCATGTATGTACCACAGCATGGTGCCCCCCATCTCTATTTCTACTGGTCATACTTCCTTTAGAAGCAAAGCCAAAGCCATTGAAAATAATAGAGCTGATGAGACTATTCAGGCCTAATCTTATGGATACTGCTTATTGGTTCTTAGTAGGATTTCCCTTTCAAGCCTTTTTAATCCTTACCTCATGGTTAACATACTAAAACAATTGACTTTGCACAATCTTACAGTTCCTTTATTTCTAACCTTTCTAAATTCTTTTACCTTTGTGTTTAGAATTCACATCTCTCTCATTCTTTTCTTGCAATACTGTGCTAGGAACAAAAACCTGGGACTACACACTGCCATTCATTTCACACTGAGCCACCTTTATTCTGCCTTCCACGTTACCATGGGCCACAGATTTATTGCATGTCTGCCACAATGAAACATGATTCTATATCTTCCTAATCTCCTGGTTTCATTTCTTGCTAAGATAATATCAAAAAATTGGTATTTCCTATGACACTATAAGTTTCTAATTTCTATACTGCTTCAGTTAAATATAGCTCCTGGTAAAGATAAATCTCCAAATTTGTAACGTAACAAAAATAAATATTATTTGTTTCCTCACATGAAGTACAGAATCGCTCCTCTGGTTGTAGACAGACTTCTCTCTCCATCTAAGGCTGGGACTGAGACTGTGCATCTTTCTTCCATATTCAACATTTGATTTTAAAGACCCCAGTATTTTTCACATGATCAAGGCAAAGAAGAACATATAAGATTTTATTTTATCTTTTAAATTTAATTTATTATTTTTATTTTATTTGTATGCGTGTTTTGCCTGCATGTAGGTAAGTGCAACCGTGTCGTGCAATCCCTTCAGAGGTCAGAAGAGGCTGTCAGATCCCCTCGGACCAGAGTTACAGACAGTTATTAGCTACCATGTGGGTGCTGGGATTCAAGCCCGGGTCTTCTGCAAGAACAACCAATGTTCTTAACCACTGAGCCATCTCTCCAGCCCCAAACATATAAGATTTTATCTGAATAGGTCTTTATTTGAATAGGTCAGGTTTGTAAGTGCTGTTTTTTTTTCTTCTCGTTGTAATCTATTATGATACCTTACTACAAAGCACCAAAGAAAATTCAAGTCAGACTTATATGCCTAGGAAGAAGTGGCAATCTCTGCCACAGATCGTGTATCTCAGTCTGTTTGTACTATGATAACAATACTTTAGACTGGATAATTTGCAGCTAATAAAAAATGTATCTTACTCATTCTAGAAGCAGAGAGGTTCAAGATCAAAGCATCAAAGCCTGGTGAGAGCTTTTTCTCTGTTTTGTAGATGGAACTTGTTACTTAATCTTTTCAAGAGGGAAAATTGTGTCTTCACAAGGCAGAAGGAGAACAAAAGGCAGGAGAGTGGCCCCTTCAACCTCTGTATGTGTGATTAATAATGCTTTCCTGAGGGTGAAGCTCTGATGACTGACTCACTTCCAAAAGACTCCGCCTTCCTATTCACGCCATCACATTGAGTCCATACATTTAAGTAGATTCCCTGTCCTTAGTCTGTGATTGCCAGGGACTTCAAAGCATCCTTGAAGGTGAAGCAGGAATACGGAATGGAGTTCTTCTTGTTTCATTACATGAAGGTGTCTGCCTTTAATTTATAGAGTAGAATCCCAGCCTATAGCTTTAAAATATTCTTTGCAAACTGACAAGCTGGATTAAAAATGTGTATGAAATTTATACAAAAATTGTAAACGTGATGTTTAAAATTTGCATAGATTTTCAAAAAAAAAGTTGCATAGATTTTATTGTTTTGACTCCCTGTCTTCGTTAGCTTTTGCTGTTTTAGTTTTAGAGCACAGACTTGGATTTCTTGAAAGCATCGGTTGTTTCCCAATTTTCCAATACATTATATGATAAGAGAGATATTAAAATCTTATCTTTGATTTAAGTTTATCCTTGTGATTTTTCATTTTGTCCTAAATCCTTAATCTCCATTTTCTAGTAAAAAAGGGAAGCTTTGAATGCTATAGAAACATTTTCATTTTTAATAGATAAATGTACACAAGAGAAAAATAAGGAAGGACTGAAGAGGTGAAGGAAGGACTTAGGGAAAGCAACCAAAAATGAAGGAAAGAACCGACACTCGCTTTGTTTAAATATAACCTTGATTTGGCGGAAGGGCAGCACCTTCAGCATCTTCTGTGCACCAAGCACTTGTTTTGAGTCTCTAGTTCGTAGTCTGTGGGATACTGACACCTAGGAGATGCGTGAAAGGTGGCAAGGTCATGTAACTTAACTTGTACATTTTCACAGAGGCCTCAAAATGTTACTTATCTTGTTCAAGGTCAAGTGTCCCTTTACTTTGTCCCAAAGTGCTTAATCTAAAAAAGTGTGAAAGAGTCTTTAAAAACAGGGGCTAGAAAGATGGCTCAGCAGTTAAGAGCACAGACTGCTCTTTCAGAGAACTGGGTTCATTTCAGTTCCCAGCCCCCACGTGGTGGGTACCAACCTTCCATAACTCCAGTTCCAGGAGAATCCAGGGTCCTCTTCTGACCTCTGCAGGCATTGCATGACAGAGGTGCACTTACACATATGAGACAATATACTCCTAGGCATAAAATAAAAAGTACTTAAAAAGTTGGGCCAACTGATTTATTAAAATTAGAGAAACAATTTTCATTTTGGATGTTATCTATTCCTATATATAAATATTCTGTATTCTTCTCTCACTGAATATTTTAAACCTAAGAATTGCGGAATTACACGCACACGTTGTGTTTCTGTGTTGCTTCTTTAAGGCGTTTGTTACAAAGGAGCAGGTCTGTGGCTGCTAAGGGGTGAGCACTGAGGACAATCACAGGCCACATTATTGGTAGAACAAAAGCCCTGGCTTCAGGGAATCCCAATCAACTATGTTTATCCAGTTTTCCCAGAAAGCCAATCAGAGTGACCTAGGTCAGAAATCAGGGAAACCGAAAAGGACCTTTTCTTACAGAGAGGTCCCATAGGATGAACAGAGGTTCAGTAACCTACAATCTGTCTCCAAAGTGCCTAGATGAATCTCAGTGTTTTATAAGGAAAAGAAACAAAAGCAAGGATTGGGAGGCTTCCATGGAGCAGTACAGGTGAGCCTCGCCTGGCTATAGTCTGAGTGAACATTACTGGGGCGTGGAAATGCTCTTGTTCTGACTTTCCCAAGAGAATAAGAAGCCATCATCAGATTCTTTCTTTTGGACTGATGTTTCTGGAGGCATCCCTCAGATGCTGTGTGTCATACACTCTGTGCCTTTGGCCCATATAATCACTCCCACATCAACACTCTTGGCTAATGGCTGAAAGCCTAGAACAGAGGCTCACTCCCTAAGCCCTTCAGAAAAGAAAGGGAGCCCAAAGGTTTGGGAAGAAATATACACTTCCGAGAACTCTACCACTATAAGTCATTGAGATTAAGATGAATTAACTGCAGTTAATTTATAACCCTGAAGCTGGATAGAGAGGAAGACACAGAACCACACAGGTGACTATTGAATACCTTTCTATTTGTTCACTATCCTTGTGACTTCCCTAAATGCTGGAGTCCTTGGCTGCCTTGAGGCTTTCTGCCAACAGCATCTCTCTTACTATTGAGTTCCAAACCCTGGCTCTGGTTACCTTCAGAGCATTTCCAAGAATGTCACCTTAGCTCTACAATCTTCCCAGACCTGACAGAATTTGAGGTCCTTCTGCTTTATAAAACCACCTCATGTCAAGCTCACATCCTGGTTATTCTAATGACGGACGCCCAATCACTTCCACCTCCACCTACTCCTTAGACTCTGTGAAAAATGCCAGCCATTAATTGTATGTGTATCTTGCTGTAGAACTAGTGTTCTATTCTCATGCAGGGTGTGACAAAATGTGTTATTTTTACTTTCCAAAGGACCTATACTCTGTCTCAATTTTAAGAAAAAAACATGTCCACTTTGTGCCACTTAAATCTTTGGAATCCTCGGTAATATGTAACTAATATATGCCAATGTAGCAGATGTGTTAAATAATTCAGATACAAATAAAGCAAATTATTGAAAATTAGAACGTGTAATTTGCTGTCTTGGAGAAATAAAATAAACACAAGGCATTTCTACCTTAAGCAGAATCTTGAATTTATTCATCACCTTTATTGCATGTAAAGATGATATTTGTTATAATAAATAAAAGGACTATGTCAATGTGAAGAAAATTAGAATTTTACATTCATCCTTATCTGAGCAGCATTCCTCCTAAGAATAAAAAAGTGGCACATTGTATTTGGACAACTAGGTGGCACTGGTGCATTATCCTTTCCGTCCTAGAAAAGCAAATTTGAAATCATGTTATAGACTCCAATTCAGTGGTAGGACAGGAATATGCTCTTCAGCTGTGTGTGTATGTGGTAATTTAGACCGACCAGACTCCTTGTGGATACTGAAGGGCTTTCAGTCTGCAGACTCTGCTAACTGCTCTCCTGTCTCCCATTAACCTGCTGTGGATATGGACCTTGAATCCGGAATTTTAGTTTTAAATTTTCTAAAAAGCTAGCATTATTTTAATAGTAAGAAGTTATTTGATTTTTTAAAGTTTGAAATTGTCTTTTGAAATGTAAGCATTTTCAGACTTCGGAATATTAAAAAGATCATTCAAAGCAATTTTCTACAATGAAAGGGGAAATAAATAACGTTTCCCAGGGAATAGTCAAAGGGACACATTTAACTGATTAGTGCCTATATTAAAAATGTATCTAGTTTTTGAACATAGATATGCAAAATTAAACAATAAATAGTGTATTTCATAGTATCAGGTGATGCTCTAAACACTTTGCATATATTGACTGACTCATTCTCTACCCCCACCTAGAAGCAGACACCATGACTGACTTCCATTCTCATATGTCAGTATTAGGAAACAGAGAGGGTTGCAACTTACATGAGGTTTGTAGCTATAAGCTCTTGTCACATTTCAAATTCAAGAAATGTAATCATTATGTTAAATTGCCTCTAAAAGAGCCCTTATGGCCGGGCATGGTGGTGCACGCCCTTAATCCCAGCACTCGGGAGGCAGAGGCAGGTGGATCCCTGTGAGTTCGAGGCCAGCCTGGTCTCCATGGTGAATCCAGGACACCTGGGCCTACAGGGAGACCCTGTCTCAAAAAGACCAAAAAAAAAAAAAAAAAAAAAAAAAAAAAAAAGAGCCCTTATGAACATAAGCTTGATAGTATTGAATATGATACCAATGGTGAAAGTAAAAAATTAAACTGTAGAGGGAAGTTAGAAGTATTGGTGTTTGTTTAGTAACATGACAGCTATAGCATCTATAATTTCACGTCATAAAAAAACCTAAAATCTTAGTTACATACAATTAGATGCATTAGGAAGAGAATGTAAAGCACATCATGAAGGTTTTCAAGGTGTTTTAGAATTGGATTATTTAAATCTGAATACCTAGATGAAACATAATAGAAATGTAAATAGACATTTATATGAGTGCTTCCCGACCTTCATTTTCATGAATATAAATCCTTATAGATAATGAAAGGAAGTTTGTCTTAAAAGATAAGAACAAGTATCTGTTAAATATAGTGACAGTCAGTGGAGACAGTCACAGAGCACTTCTGTGCAACAAGGGCTGTACCATGGAACATACTAGAACCAGAACATGGATGCATTAGCTGTCCACTGCAGCATAACACATCACACAATGAAAAACATGAAGTAGTTCCTGTTCATTAGTTCACAGTTCTGTTGATCACCTTGATCTTATACTACAGTCCCAGCACTTGGGTGGCTAAGGCTGAAGCTGAAAATGTGAGGTCTACCTGGGCTACCTAGTTAATTCCAGCCCAGTTTGGACTGTATATCATCTCAAAAACAGCAAGTTTTCTAGATCAGAACTCCAAGATCTTATGCTTAGGGACTCACAAGTCCGTATCCAAGATATTTATGTCTGTTTGGTTTTGGTTTGGTTTGTTTTTTGAGGTAAATTCTTTTTCTAGATCCAAGGCCGTCCTCAGACTCATCCTCTAGCCTGTGTCTTCTAGTGATGGATTTACAGGTATACACCCCAGTGCGACTCACACTTAAGATTTTGGCTAGCCTGACTGATAACTGTTGTTTTGGAAAGCAGTAATTCATTCAGGTAGGGTAGCTGAGAAAAATCTAGCCTCTGGCAGTTGTAGGACTAAAGTCATTGTTTTCTTGCTAACAGTTGACCATAGGTTTCTGTCAGCTTCCAGAAGCTACCTGCATTCCTATGTGGCTCCTCCATCCTCAAAGCTATTAATGGTCAATCAAATCCTTCTTATACTTTAGTCTCTCCTAATTTCCTATTGTGCCTTCCTTATCTGGCTTTTTGAGGAACATGTGTGCCTAAATTAGTCACACTTAGGTGATCTCTGTATTGTCTGATCAACAGGCTTAGGATGTTAATTAGCGCTGCAAAATCTTTACGGTCTGTTGGTTAAAAGTAACTGGGAGTTGAAGAATTTTGTATACCACAGTGACATCCACCATTGAGGTCACATTTTGCTCTTTTTATGATTCCTTATCTTTCCCCAAAGTCAAGGTGAGTATTAACATGGACCATAAATGTAAAGATAAGCAAACAAAACTACAGTAATAACCATCCTGAATTAAGGGCAGGGAACACGCCTGGCACAGAAGATGCATTTCTGCCTTTGATCTTCACACAGCACTTCAAGTAGAAAGCTGAGCTTCATAGACTTCCTGCAACTTGCTAACATCAGACAGCCAGTAAACGAGGGAGCCAAACTTCAAGACAAGAACTCTGTGAATATTGCGTCTGTGCTTTTTGCAGCACAGCGTGAAGGAAAAGGGATCTAAGAGTCTTGTCCTTGAAAAGAAAGTTACGCTTCAAGCAGAAAGATTAAATAAAATTTGTTATGCAACATCAATATGATTAATGATTCATCACAGATAGTGTACAGGATTGCTATATGTATATGTACCTTGGATGTATTTTTGTTACAATATTTAAAAATTTTACACATCTGTTTATATACAATATATACATGTATATTATATATTATATAGAACTTTGTCAAAAATTTGAGGAGGCTCTAAAACAATACTTTGTGTGGATATAGAGAATTTATATTTATTTGTTCTAGCTTTAGATATCACTCCAAAATAACTATTTTAGATAATGCTATCATTTGTGCAGATTTTAAAAAAGAAATTTGCAATAATTCCTTTTATACTGATGGATAGGACTGAATCCCATCATATTTATAAATTCATCTACCCAAAAGGGTTATCAGGTGAGTGTTAATGAATTCAATCTGATCCCTGGGAATGTGTTTGTTAAAATTTCTCGTAGTGAGGGGCTGGGGAGATGGCTCAGTGGTGGAGAACACTGGCTGCTCTTGCAGAAGACCCGGGTTTGAACCCCAGCACCCACATGGCAGCTAATAACTGTCTGTAAATCCAGTTCCAGGGACTCCAACAGCCTCTTCTGTCCTCCATTGGCATTGCATAACATGGGTGCAGTTACATACATGCAGGCAATACACTCATACACATAAAATAAATATAGTAAATAAATTTAAAAAAATTACTGGTGATGAAAAGATCCCTAAAGGTATAGAACTTGGATTATTCCACTCAGGGGCCTGGGTCCCAGGAAAACAATATTGGGCCTTACTAGTACCTCTACTGCCATTTATTAAGTACTTACATACTAGTACACTGGGTTTGATGATATTTTCAAATCAACATACAAAAAATGGCAACAGTTTTAAAGAATATCCATGGGACCATGGGAAAGTCACTTTCTCAAGGTCTCACAGCTAAGGAAAAGGCTGGAATTTGAGCCCCAACAACTGATTGTGTTTCTCAAAACTGTTGCTCTTTCTTCAATGCTGTTGAGGTCTGCATACTTCGTTCATGCTTATTTAGAAACATCTGCGACCTTACAACTGCTCTATGGATTTCTGAATGACCAACCAATGATACACAATTCATTTCCCCCCCTTTCTGCTTCTCTCCAGCCCTCATTTCTTCCCTCCCACACTTTTTCTCTTCATCTCGTTCTCTCCTGGCATTCATGTCAGGCAAACCCAACTATATATCCTTTGTAGCTTCCTGGTGAACATAGCTGTCCATCTGTGACACCAGAAAGCAAAACTAATATTTATTGATAGAAAATAACATTAGCTACTGTGAAATAATTAGTAATCAACCTTGTCTTTGTGAACATAAGGTGCCCTCTCTACATGAGTAAATAATTCATAATGGTTGAAAATTACTTGTTATATTTTAAACTAATAATGAAAAAAATGTATATTGGTTAGGGGTTCTCTAAAGGAACAGAACTGATTCTATCTATCTATCTATCTATCTATCTATCTATCTATCTATCTATCTATCTATCTGTCAATCATCTATATCATCATCTCAATCTACCTATCTATCTCTCTATCATTTATCTCTCCATCTCTATTTATCCATCCATCCATCCATCCACCTACCTACCTATCTGGGATTCCAAGTCAATGTTTACAATACAATAGAAAGGAAAAGATTGTGGAAAATTTTGTGCAAAATAAGGACAAAGAGACGTATTAGGGAGTTTTTAGATTGGCTTTAATGATATGGTCTGTCCAATAGGGGCTTACTCACACTAAATAAGCCAAGAATCTATCAGTTGCTCAGTTCACAAGACTGAATGCCTCAGAAGGTACAATCTGGTGTGGAAGGTCTGGAGAATTCTCAAAGAGCTGCTGATCTTCAGGCTGCTTTGGGACCCTGAAGAAGCTACTTCTAATGTCAATAAAGGAATGCATAAGTGGCAGCAACAGGATAGATGAGCTTGACAATAAGAGTGAAGGCAAGTAGGCAAATGCAAAATTTTTTTCTGTCCATGTCTATCCAGTCTGACACCCGAATGTGACATCTGTATTAAGGGTAGATCTTACCACTTCAAATAATCTGATCAAGAAATTCCTTCACAGGAGTGTCCAGCGGCATGTGTTTTAATTGATTATAGATCCAGTAAAGTTGATGACCAAATTAGCCACCACAAAAATGTATGGTCAGTTTTTCTTTGTTCTTGGTGATTCAAAATCCACATTTGCAATATTAAAGAAAACATGAGAAAATTTTGTGCAAAATAGAATTAGTCATATTAGAGGTGTAGCCCATGTGGAAGTCTGGTAACCCACATTTCAGGGAAGCAAGATAATTATCACTGTTGGAAAAGATCTGTGTAAGACATAGACCTTCTGTCTAGAAGTAATCTAAGAAACTTAGCTATAAATTATGTAGAAGAAAGAGCTCTCCTGGAGTTCAATAAACTTGGGGCAGAATAGGCATAGGAAAGAGATGTTTATGTTCTTATTTTTTAACTATTGTTGCAATCAACAATAAGAAGTTGTAAAGAAAATAATTAAATGTGTTTTTAAACTTTAAAGCATCAAAGATAAGAAAATTGAAAAGAAGTACTAAAGTACTGATTACCAAAGTGATCAATCTCCATAGCAGTTCTTTGCCATCATCAGTATACCAGGGACTCTGGGAGCCTTTTGATAGCTCAGTAAGCTCTTTGAAGATTGCCTTTGGTAAGTGAAGTAACTTCAAGAAGAGTACCTTAAGGACATTTAGAGGCCTTGGGGAAAGCAGGTCTATATTGAAGAAATTCTTCGTTTTTATTTCAATAGTAGGGAATAAAGGCAGCGTAAAGGGAGAGGAGGAGAGGGAACCAGAAAAGCAGAAGAATGTCTTTACTATGCAAATTTTATTACCCTTTATTCCATTTCGCTCTGTAAGAAATACTATTTTATTTTATTTATTTTTTTTGGTCTCTTTGAAGCAGGGTCTCCCTGTAGCCCCAGCTGTACTGGAACTCACTATGTAGACCAGGCTGGCCTTGAACTCACAGAGATCCTCTGCCTCTGCCTCCCAAGTGCTGGGATTAAAGGTGTGCACCACCACACCTGGCTAAGAAGTACTATTTTTAAAATTCTCTGTATAAGTATGTATATGTGTTATTCACATGTGTATTTTACGTATACACATGTATGGGGTGGGTGCACGTGCATTATATATGTATACATGTGGATGCTAGAGATTGATATCAGGTATCTTAACTACTGCTCTTCACCTTGTTGATCCTTCACTAAACCCAGAGCTCACCAATTGGCTAAACTGACATAACAGTGCTCTCTGGGGATCTGTCTCTGTCTCCTTCTCCCCCAGTGCTAGGGTTATAGGCATGCACCTATGCTTTATGTAGATGTTAGGGATCCAAACTCAGGGTCTCATGCTTGCACAATAGGTATTTTAATGCTGAGCCATCTACTTAACATGAGAAGTGATATTATTTTATGAGATTTCATTATATATTGATTTTTCCATATTTCATATAATAGATCTCAATAAAATTTATACCTCCTTCCCCCAGCTCCCCCCCATACACTCCCACCAGATTTTATTCATTCTGTCATATTTGTTAAAGCCTATCCAGTCAAGCATTTGTACCCAGATGCCCCTCAATGTAAGTTTATCCACTGGAGTCTGCTCAGCCTATCTACAGTCACTCCCTTAAAGATTTACTCTTCCTCACCCAACAGTAATCAGTTGCCAAAAGTTCCTTGGCTAGGGTTGGAGCCTGTTGCCAATTTCCCCAGTTCTATGCTGGACTTTTGTCCAATTGAGTCAGCCTGGGTCTTGTGCATGTTGCCACCATTGTTACAAGTTCATATGAGCAAGTTGCCAGAGGCCTGAAAGTCTCTGTTACCTTATGTTCATACACCAACCCTGGCTCTTATGATCTTTCCACTCTGTCTTCTTCAATGTTCCCTGAGCCATGGGTAGGTAAGATTTAATGTAGGATTCTTATCTAAGGACACAGTGATTTGAGTATGGCATTTTTCTTAAGTTGGCAAAATCTTTTTCCTAGAGCAGTGTTAGGTTTACAGAACAAATGCTAGAAATGTAAAGTCCCATGCCCCTCTTCTCTCGTGCTTTCCCCTTCTCATTATCTTAAGTTGGCAAGATGTGTTTGTTACAATAAACGACCAATGCAATAATCTTTAACAAAACATTATAGTCTCCATTAGGGTTTCCTCTTTGTGGATTTTCCCAGTACATTCTGTTTGGCAGGCACCATTGCCTTATGGCCCAGAATAGTCTCAATGAAAATTCCTCTGCTCAAATTTTTGATGTTCCTATTACCACCAGTCTTCTCCAATACTGATCATTGTGCTCTTCATGTTTTTCCTTTTCCTGAATGGTGTTTCATTGGAATATAACATTTTCAGACTGGCTTCTTTCTCTTAGCATTGTACATTTGAGATTCCTTAGTGTTTTTCTTTCATGGTGGATATTTCATTTCTTTGTGTCATTGGAAATTAATTCCATTTTCTGACAGGCCATTTGTTTAGTCATTGACCTAATGTCTTAGTAAAGTTTTTCTGCTGCTGTAATAAAACACTCCGACAAAAGCAATTCACAGTTGACTTACAGTTGAGGTTGCAGTCTATCATGTTGGATAAACCTCAGCACATTGGTCACTTTATATCCACCTTCAGGAGTAGAGAGAATAAATGCTTGTATTCAGATAATTTTCTCCTTGTAAAATCCAGCATGCCAGCCCAGGAAATGGTGCCAACTAAAATAGGCAGGTTTTACCACCGGAGTTAACCTAATCAAGATAATCCCCCACAGGCATGCCCAGAGGTCTGCCCCTAGGTTATTTATCAAGGTAACAAGTGAGAATAATTGTCGCCATTATTGAACTACATCATGGTTTCTTTTACTTTTTGGCAAATTTGCATACTTTGTTATATTCCTTCATTTCCTGGCTATTTGCGAGGCATATATTTTTAACTTGACTGAGTAAATAACTGGGAGTGAAATCGGTACATCATACAATAAGATTAAATATGGATTTGTGTGAAGCCCAAATATTGTCTTTCAAAGTGGATGTGTCAAGAAACATTACAGCAATAATGAGCGAATGTTCCCATTGTTCCACCATGAATCTTTTTTCACAGTGACAAATGAAAGCTGATAATGAATACTGGAAGCTATTTATCTGCAAAAATGATGAAAGCATTATAAGTAGTTATAGCTATGATTCATAACATTATGATTCAAAGCATTAAGTCCAAAATTTATAGCAATTATATACCTTATTTTATTTCAGAATAAATTTACAAAAAATAAATTAATTAACTTACACATCTCCCAAATTTAAACACAATACTTTATATAACAACTGATTTAACAAATATTCAAGTATTTTAGTAAATACTATGCAAACCTGAACAATATACAGACTCCAAATAATTTGAGCGAAATATTAAAATGACTAGTATATAAACGTGACAGATGACCTGATAATTGGCTATACCATCTACAAACTAGTTGTAGTAATGCAATATACTTAGGTGTGGTGTACTTTTATCAGAAAATGATTGGGAGACAAAGAGGTTACCTTTGTTTAGGAGGAATTGTTCTTTTTAAAAATTTTTGTTTTTATTGAATTTTTGTGTCTTTCATACAGAACATCTCAAACAATCTTAATAATCTTTATACTTCCGTCCCCACCGGTACCCTCCCGTAGCCACCCTCCCCCCACTGGAGACCATATACTCTGTCATCCCTGTTAAGGCCTACTGTGTCAAGTCAGTGTCCCCAGACATTCCCCAGTGCAAGTCCATCCACTGAGGGAGTGGTGACTGGGATATTTTTCTGTAACTATAAGGATACATATTTTGCACATAGTAAGAAATCACATTAGTCTTGGGGTTTTCTCTAAGATCTATGACAACTCCAGCCATGTGAATTTGGTTATGTTTACAGTACCACACTTGAGTTTCCTGCCACTGAGTGGGCATTTAGTCTAATTAGGTAACTGTTAATTGCCCCCAAGATAAAAGTGCTACTACTACACCTATGTCATATGCTGTGCTTGCCAGTAGGAGATGGGCGTTAGTAAGGGAGAAATGGATGAAAACGGGGTTATTAAAAGGATAGGGCAAAAAGAGGGTTATGCAAGGAAATTTGAGGATAAAGGGAAAGAAGGAGCTCAAGAGAGGTGGGACCATTGGAGACCTGTATTACCAAGGGAGAAATGGGGACACTTTAAGTGCAGAAATGATGGCAAAAGGGTTAGACGGTGAGAGAGAGGGGAGAGAAATAATGCCTAGTTAGTTTTAAAAAGCCAGAGGGAATCATTCGTCTAAACACCTAATGACAAATTACACATGCATTATCTCTACATGAGTCCATGCATATAGCTAAAGGCTACATAACAAGAAACAGTGACAGACAGGAGAAACATTCCTTTGAGTTGTTGGCCAGCATATTCCAAGAGACTCCCAAAATTACTCAGGCTATTGCCACAGCCCTTGATGACTTCCCAGAACTTGAAGGTAAAAACCTACTGCCAAAGACAGAGCATACTTTGGACACATGATTTTGAGCAATAGAGCTGCAACTGACCTGAAACCACTTCCCCTGAAGGCTAGCACTCAGTTTTGGAGAGTGTTATGAAGGTGCTGAGGGAAAACATCAATCAATAGTCCAATACCAGCTTCAAGACCAAAACACCACATCAATGGCCAGGAGGAATTATTCTTAAAAGACCTGTGGAAAATCATTATTGTTGCTCTAAAGAGCTTGGGCTTTCCTTCTGCATCTCTATTCCCTATTGGCAATTGGGGTAACCCCTTCAGAGGATGCCGTGATAAGAATAGGAGGTAGGAATTGGGTAGGCAGTTAGGGTAAAAGACCCCAAAGAAGTATAGCCAGTTTCTGGGCTAAAAGTCAAAATGTCCTTGGGCCTGTTAGAAACATACTCTGTTCCAAGGCCAAAAATGTAAAAAGTATTTGGGAGCTTGTATCTAATCCTTAAAAGATTTTAGGGTTCCCTCTTCAGAGGGGAGAATGTTGGAGGGGAGGGAGTGGGCACAGATTTGATCAAAACACCTTATATGCATGTATGAAATTCTCAATAAAGTTGGTGTAAAAGTTTATAAAAAAGAACTTGGGCTTTATTTATTAGTTTGAAGTCATCTACTTAAGAGAATTTAAAGGGGTATTTATGGAATGTGGCCTAATCAGAATTTTACTTCAAGGTTATTTGAGAATAAAAACAAGCAAAAATTTGAAAGAACTAACATGATCTGAGATCTGTTCAGGACTGAACTACTGCTAATCTGTTATTCTTTCTGTGAATCAGAAAGAGATATCTTTTCTTCAAGATGGCACAATTGTTTTATGGAAAGCTCATGATCATGGTAACATGGTTGACGCCCTCAGAATTGTGCAGTGCCAAATTCTATAACTGTTAACAAGAAATTTCTCCTTAAATTATTTTTTCTCCTGTAATTTAATTGAGTAACCTCAGCACAGTTTTTTGTCTGCTATTTCTTCCTTGTAATAATTCTTCTTTCTAATCTTTATACTTTAAACATTACTTGATGAAATGCACAAAAATTCAGTTTAAAAAAAAAGGCCTTCCTTTGGGTTGAGGAGATGGTTCAGTGGCATGTACTTGACTCACAAGCTTGAGGACCAGAGTTGGGATCCCTGGCATCCACCTTTTAAATGTGTGGTAGGCATGGTAGCCATTTGCAATGTTAGCACTGAGAAAGCATGGATAAGATAACCCGGAGCAAGCTATCTAGTTAGGCATTGTTGGCAAGCTCTGATTCAACTGTGAAACATCACCTCACTGGATAAGGTAGAGCATGATTAAGGAAAACTTCCAACATCAGCCTTGGCTAAGCACATACATGCACACATGAGCACCTGCACACTCTTATCTAAACATGCATAAGCACCCAAACTCTCTTCACACACATAGACAGGCACTACAAAGACAAACCTTGCCCTGGCTTCTGACATTTTTTCCCGCTATGAAACTTTGTTCAATGTATTGGTAAACTTTCTTATCCTAATATCTTAGTACTTTTTCTACTGAACTTACCTCAAATGGAACATGTTACCTTCTGAACACTAAGCAGCTTTTCCTAACTACTGCAGCTGTTAGTAGCTATACCTTTTTTTTTTTCCCCTCACAACCTAGCTCTCAGTCTCACACATTTTCTTAACTCCTTTCTTTTTATCCTTAATTTCAGCATCCTTTTTTATGATTGCACAGTTTGTACACTGGCTAAATCTAAGGCACACTAGTAACATCATAAGCATTGCAGATTTGTAAATAGTCATGACAATATTATGAAGATATTATGTTTTCATTTTTCACTGGCATTAAGGTCTTAATACCATTGTTACATGAGACAGCAAGTAGATTTCAAAAACACAGAAAAAGCAAGTGTGTAGGCCATGTCACAAATGTGTAGCAGACAGTAGGTATGATTCACATCAAGTAGACCAGATTGTGAGATCTAAATGCCATAGTCGGTATTGTTGCTATTGTTTCTTAAATAACATGTAGACAGAGACTAGAAAATAATTAGACATTAAGGGTCTGACAGAGGCAGGAAGTAGTGTAATGAGTTGCTTTTATTGTATAGGCATGGATAATTTATTTTATTGCAGACACCATGACAGGGTATACTGAATTTAATTCTGATTTTCTGTTTAGCCATTCACCTTGACATAGTCTGAGAAATATTCTCAAGGTGAAAAGTATATTTGTACCTCAGGACCATGGGTCCTTAAGATGTTCATAGACCCTCCTCCCAGTTTTGTTCTAGTAAATGAATTTTGCAGAAAGTTTGCCAGAGGCAGTATGTGGGTGATATTTTCCTACTACAGTGCCTTGAATCAACATTGTAAGTGATTGCAGGTGATTGACAGCCATCATCCTGGAAACACAGAGGCCAATGCCACTGAAAATAACCTCTCCAGTGCTCATGAGATGCAAAGTGTTTCCATGCACACACCATTAGTTTCTCTGCATGGTGTTCAAGGGGAGTTTTTATGCTGATGTCTGATCTTTGCCTGGTAAGTGCTGGCAGTTGCTGCTGCCTCCCATTAGGGCCAGATTGTTTACCACTGCCAAAGCAGACACCTCCACTCTACTGAGTTAGTAAAGAATACTACATCAGTGTCAGTGAATACGATTATGTGACAAAGGGTGAGAATAACAACGGAAGGTAAGTAGATCTTCAGAATTTTGAATACATTCAAAGTAATAGATAATATTTGAACAGGACAACTGTGCTTGCTGAACCAACTGAAGGCAACCCCACTTTTGTTTAAAACAGCACCAAGTGGGCAGGGCACATTGTAACTTCCCTGTTGTGCAGAGGTGACTGAAATTCAGATGATAAACTTATGGAAGATCTGTGAATAGTAACAGAACTGAACACAGATTCCGACTCACTCCTAGACTCCTTCCACCAAGACCACCAAGATGCACAGTATACCTCTGTGAATTATCTCTGAGGTTGTTGGAGAACAGTTTTCCTACACCTGCTCCAGACCTAAAGTTCACCATTTCACAAAATTATGAATTTGCTCAGCTAACATCAGGTTGCTGAATAGCAGATTTGGGTTAAAAAAACAAAAAAAAAACCTTTGTAACATTTTCCTCCTTTGCTATCAGTCTACTTAGCTCTTGGATTTCAGCATACAACAATTTCTTACTTAGAGTTGTGGTAGATGGAGAGATTTTATACTATTAAACCCAATACATCACAATATCTAAGGGAAAAAATCTTTCCTCAACTGGTTTAATAAGAAACCTTTGTCCCTCAGTCTTCCCTCTTCCCCTGGGAAGGCAGGAACTAGTAGAAGCATACTGTTCTTAGGAGTACACTAGAAATCCACTCTGAAACCCATTATATATACAACCATGTAGCATCCTACAATAACAGTCTTTTCAATCTTTTGTAATTGAATATCTTTGAAGACAGTACAGAGTTCATCGTTTCTTTTCCTCATTTACTCTCAGAGTTCTGATTTTAATGTGAACTGTTTTACAGTGACTTTTTAGTATATGTCTCTTCTGACATAAAATATGCATATTATAAAGGATTTTCAATTAAGTCCAATCTGAATTAAGTAGACTAGGGTATATATGTATTAATAATAAAGGACAGTTGCATAAAACTTTAATAAATTCATTTTCCTATTGGATTTAAGTTAGATCTATGTGTGGAAATGGGACCAGAATGAACCCATCTGCTTTATGATATCACACAGCTTTATTTATTCAGAGGTTCTCCAAATATGCTCTGTTATTTATATGTATGTGTGGATAATCTACAGTGCATCATAATGATTAAATTTTTATCTGGAGTATATATTGGTTTACACATAATATATATATTCTCCTGAATGTTTTAAAAAGAAAAATATGTCAGTCATACTTTATATAAATTAACTATAACCCCTTTGCTGTCAATATAGTTTATAAAGCTTGAGACAGCAAGATCATAGATTCACTTTCTTATATTTTTGTATAGTATCTAAGTAACTATAATTTTTGAAACTAAAGAGATGGTTATCTCTGATGCAGTATGAGTTGAAACAGATTGAGAGCTGGAGTCATAAAATTGATAGGTGTGGGCAGAATATATAGGAAAGTGAATTTAATCTGCTGCTCACAAATCTGTGATTCATTATCTGTTGGAGATACATCGAGGCTATTGATTTCCATAAGACTAAGAAGACTCGGTTTCTCTAATCATGTCCATTAGTTTCCTCTAGACAGACACAATTTTTCACAATTGCTAATGGCAATTGGAGGTATTTAATTTTACTCCTACCCTGTGTTGTTGCTACTTGGCAACATATTTGTGTGGTGGTAGATAGAAATAATCCTTAGGCAATAAAGGTCTCCATTTATTACAGTGCTTTGTTTGCAAAGGCATCATTATCAATGTATAAAACCTTTCTACTTACTGTTTTTTTAATTAAAATTTATTCAGGACTTTAAGACAATTTTGTTTACTAAAGGAGAAAAGTGATTTGAAAACTGATGTTACTCAGAGAAGAGAAACTTGTTTATTTTTACTGTCAAGTTTGAACAACACTTGACTTGCAAATAATATTTATCTTAAAATATGCAATCAAATTTCTATAGACTTATGTATTTAGTTTTGTTTATCAATACATGCAAATATGTGAGTGCATGTGTTCACATCTGTATATGAATGCAGAGACTGGAGGAGGTTGCTATGTGTTCAACTTTATCACACTCCACCTTACTCCCATAAGACGGGGTCTCTCACTAAACATGGAATTAGGTTGGCAACTTGCAAGTCTCAGATCGCCTATTTTATCCATATGTCCAGCGTTCAGGTTTCAGGCACAAACTCATATGACCATGCCTGCTTTTCCTTTTTTGGTCTTCTTGAGGCAGGGTTTCCCAGAGTGGCCTCAGTATCACAGAGATCCCTCCACCTTGCATCCCTAGTGCTGGAAATAAAGGTGTGTTATGCCACCATGCCTGGCACATCAGCATTTTAATGTGGGTCCTGGGATTTGAACTCAAGTATTCATACATGTCCCCAGCTTTTATGTATTTATTTTTATTGCCTCACTCTATGTAACAGAGTAGTTGTTGGATTTGAATTGCAGCAATTGTTGGAGAACATCTTGAAAGTGTGCTTCATATTCATCTTGAGTCAGGTATATCTCTAGGATCTACTCAATGGCTTTTAGCTGCTGCAAGACTGACTGCCTTAGAGAATCTCTCTTTAGCATGTATGTCAGGATAGATTTCTACAGACAGGGTTTCTAAAAGGCTTCAGTCTCATAGCAGAAATGTGATTTGCATAATGATTTTCAATCCCAAACATTAGCCTTGACTCAAATGTAATATCTTGCAATTACTAAAACTAGATTCAAGTTTTGACATATATTAACAAAAAGGATTCATAGACTCCATAAATATTTACTGAAATTGAGTAGCCATTAAACAACAAAATTGTAATAATAAACATATATCAACATGTGGAGTGGCACTATATCAAAGCAAGCCTTTTGCATATGATTCATGTTGTTTAGGTCACATGACCAAGAAGTTGCCTGATCACTCTTGAATACGATTCACTTGAAATTACAGGTACATTAGTGTACTAAGTCCTCAATGGCTTTACAGAGAAAGCAGAGCAATTTGCAACATTAAGGCTATTACAAATTTCAGAACAGCTTATATAAACAATCTATGAAAATTTAAAGAGAGCAGATTACTTTGACTATTTTCCTATTCCTTATCAATTTTGTACTTAATTTGTAGGTAATTACCTGTGAATATTCTTAGATAATAAGTAGCTCAAAAATTTACAGGGGTAAAGATTAACATATACATATGGGGAAAGAGTGGATTGTAAAAAGAAATAAAGTTCAGAGGAAAAAACAGAATCTATTTATGAAAGACATTGAAATATGAAGTAAATCCCATGTTTTGTTTTTAGAAGCAGAAAACCTTTTAAAAGTGTGGGTGTCAGACATAAAGGTGGCTAACTGAGACTCCCTGGTAAGAATTCCTACTTGCTGGGCATGAATGTGGAGGCAAGTTAGAAAACAGAAAGCAGGATAAAAATAAAAGCCATGGTTTGGTAATTTTCTCTTTCCATCAAATGAAGAAGAAATCTTGAAACCCCATGTATTTATTATTGAGTCAAATTGGGAGAACTGAAGCTGTGATGGACAGAAAGTCAGTAGAAGAGAAAAAAATGTTATTTTTCTCTCTCTCTCTTTCTCTTTCTCTCCCTCTCTTCCTATGAGTTTGTGCATGTGTTCTATGAGTGTGTTTGTGCATGTGGGTGTCAAAGGTCAATGTTGGGTGTCTTCTTCAACTGATCTTCCACCTTAACTTTTAAGATAGGGTCTCTCACAGTTCTAAACTCAGCATTTTAGCTACACTGGATGGCCAGAGACTGGCTATTTCTGTCTATACCAGTGTAGGGATTATAGACTCTCACTGCCACACCCAGACTTTTACTTGGGTGCTGGCTATTCAAACTCAGGTCCTCATGCTTACCAAGAACTTTTACTGAATGAGCCATCATCCTAGAGCCTGTCCTTAATTTTCATTTCTTTTTCATTTTTTGTTTTCTTAATTGCTTTAGAAATTATTTTTCTAGTTTTTGTATTTAAGTTTTGTGGAAATGGGGGCCTGTGCACCTGTGAGTACAGATGCATGTAGAATTCAGGAGAAGGCATGTAGAGTTCAGGAGAAGGCATTAGATCCCCTGCAACAGGAGTTATGTGAACTATCCAATACACCATTGGGACCTGAATTCAGGTCCTCTGTAAGAAAAGAAAAGCTCTTAACCATTGAACTATTTCTCCAACCCAAGAATTTGAAAGCTTGTTCTTTTTAGATAATGTTATGGAAGAAAATATTCTGAAACTTTTTCCATCTTTCTTCTCTAAAACTGTTCAAGGTTCATTTACATTTTATGTGGTATATATTGAGCATGCAAAATTCTTAAGCCTTTCATTATTCATTAATTGTACTATTTGTTAGGCATTGAGGGCTACTATGACTATAAACTTGTTTTGTGTTCAGATTTTTTAAAGAAAAGCAAAAGGAGCGAGAGAGAGAGAGTAGAGAGGGTTGGGGAGGGAGGAAAAGGGAGAGGGAGAGGGAGAGGGAGAGGGAGAGGGAGTAGGAAGAAGCCTCTGAACTCAGTCAGGTAGAAATGGGAACTGCCACCATGATCGTGTTTGTACAGAGTTAATTATAAGCTGAGTTCTTTACAGCCAATGAAATTAAAACAATTATTAACAGTATAAAACAAAAAGCTTATTAATCCCATCAAAAGACACTTTCACAGACACATCCAGCATACTGTTCAATCAAGCTTCTAGGCACCAAGACCTAGCCTCTCTGACATATAACATTAACCACTTTAGTGACCACCCCCTATGCCAGTGTCTCGTCATTAGCATGCATGCATTCTCTTTACAGGACTGCTGATCTTTTCTGTTTCTCCAGACGTTTGTAAGGCTTTTGTTTTCCCTAAAGTATTATTAAAGTTATTACTACTCATAATTGCTACCATTCTAAATTAGTATTACAATTACTTTTGCTACTAGTAGTGATTGGAACTAATTGCTAAACACCTTCTTTATGGTTGGCAATGAGACATTATGTATTTCCTTATATATTTTATCTCTAAAACTCACCGCAAATAGGAAAGAGATTATAAATACATGTTTTGCAGTCCTGGGACTGCAGAGAGTCAGTAGGATTAAAAAGACTGTCGTATAGTCTCCCTGCAATGAAGTGGCAACAGGGAGACTAGATCCCCAAATTCCTTATTTTCTGTGTGCTGCACTACTTGCTTTAATTGGGGCATGATTGTCTTCTACACTGTTGTGTAGCCAGCCAGATGCATTGGCTTCACAGTAACAAAAGGGGCTTTCAAGGAAAGCAAGAGTCATTAAGTAAGATATATGGACCAGTTTGGCCACTAAAAGCACATTCATCATAGACTGCTTTGAGAGTTTATGTAGTATTTTACTGATATTTTATAAACAGATGTTTATTATGGATTGTATTTAGAGCAATACTCGCTGGAGAATGGAAAATTGAATGTATTAACATTTTTTCTTTATAACTTTGACCTCCCCTTCCTTAAATTGATTAGGAATCATGAAGGTTGTAGATTCAGATTCAAGTTGCTTGGTAATCCCGACCAAGGTCGGTTGGTTTCACCAGAAAGAGATTATTCTATAGATTTAAAGGAAAGATTGTGCAAGAGCCCAATGCATAGGAAGTCCTCTGTGACATCACAGATTTTCCTCTTAGTCCTGAGTTCGTCTTCAGCTAGTTCTTACAAACATTCCACCCAGAGGTCCCAACAATACTGTACACCACAGTGTTTAAAATGCAACAGTGTTACTCCATCAGGGTAAATATTTCCTTGACATGAAGAGGGTGTTCTTTAAACAGTGTATTAGCTTTTAGAAATGATAGTACATTTTAGAGATCACAAGTCAGAATATCCTTGATGGCAGATTTTTTTTTAAAGTCAAAGTTACAAAACAAAACTCCAAAAATTCCTTTCCTATAGTCAAAACTGTCCCAACAGAGGCTTAAGAAGAACCAGTTTAGGACTATTTATTCCAATGTGGAACACATAGCTGGCAGAAGTAACATCAGTGTCTTCAATGTGGATATAATCTGTTTCCTTTCTCATTAGTGATTTCTAACAACTCACAGGTTCATAGAGAGTCCAAATGTTTTTCTGTATCTTTAACAGGATGATTAACATTTCCCTGAATTTTATACATCATTGACTTGTTTTATTTTTTAATCAGACCTGTTAGGTTGGCATTATTATTAACTTGATTTTGGTATGCATCATAAAGCATTTGGATATATGACAAGTTAGAGAGCAGGTTGCTTTATGTTTCCTAATTCCTACTGTAAGAAGTTATGTTGCTATCAGTTGTTTGTTTTTAAACAATAATCTTATAACATATTACATCAACTTTCTTCAATATTTCTTTAAATTATTAAAAATTATAGAGTTGATCTGCAGATTCCCTTAGAACTGAACATCACTGAAAGAATTTGGTTACAAAGAGGAGGAAATAAAGTAAACACCACATTTCAGGACAGGAAATTATTTTCATGGGATTGGGGCTAACTCTATTTCCTATCTACTGCTGTTCCTGAGTGGGCAAAATACTTAATGTATTTTCTTAATTATGTAATCTAGAACACTGTGTACCTAGTGAATAACAGTAGAAACTACATAGTTATTTCTTCTCATCAAATAGCACCAACAGACTCCTCATCAAATGTAATTTTGGGGCAATGTAAAATAACTCTAGAAAAATCAGGTATGATAGCATATGCCTATAATCCCAACACTTAGAAGGTTAAAATAGGAGAATTCAGAGTTTAAGGGCAGCTTGGGCTGCATAATGAGACCCAGAGACAATAAAATAATAAATAAAAAGATTTCTCAGACAGTAAGCTCTTATACTATTAAAATGGTGGCTACATGCCATCATACATTTTTTTCACACACTACAATTTACAACCAGGAGTAAAAGCTCATTTAGACTTCTATAGGTTGACTGATAACAAGGGTGTTCTATGCTGAAGACATATGTTAATAATGGAGGAGGCTGTTTTGGGGTTGTCTGGAGGGTATAAGGGAAACATCTCTACTGTTTTGACATCTCTGTATTGTAACTTGGAATTGTACATTATGCAAGATTTTCAGATTGGCTTCTTTTAATTGCTAATTGGTGACTAAATTTCTTCATGTCTTTTCATGGTTTGATAGCTCATTTCTTTTAATGCTGAAAACTATTCCCTTGAATTCATTGATCAAAATTTATTCACTCATTTTTCTCCTGAAGGTATTGGGTTTCTTCCTAGTTTGGAAAATTATAAATGAAGCTTTATAAAATATCCGCATATAGGTTCTTGTCTGGATATGTTGTGAGAACCTTTGAGTAAATAAAGGAGTATTGTTCCTGACTCATAAAGGAGAAGGTTATTTGATTGTTATTTGAGTGTTTTCTGAAGTGACTGGATGTCTTTGCCATCCTATCAACTGGAGTTCCCCTTGCTCCTCATCTTCCTCAGCACACAATATTGTCAATGTTCTTGAACATGCTGGCATCGCATTGGGGAGGAACATCTTTTTCCATACTTAGTTGCTATCTATCTGTGTTTTCTGGTGAGCTTCACTGTCAAAATCATTAGTAATATTGTAATTATATGTATATATATATTTAGTTAGTTTTTGAAACAGATTATTGTATAACATAGGTTACCCTTGGACTTACTGTGTAGCTCAAACTGACCTCAAACTTGCAGTAATCCTCCTGCCTCAGCTTCCCAAGTACTGGGATCATAATCATGTACCACCATGCCCTCCTGGGTACTTTATATTTTCTTTCTTACTATTGAGTTCTCATAATTCAATTTGTATGTTTTAGGTAACAGTTATGTGTGGAGTATGTGTTCCACATTCCATGTGGCATTTTTTTATTATATTGCCACTATCTTATGCATGCAGATTTTTAAAAAAAATAATGAAATCGAGCTTACCAATTATTTCATTCATAGGTCATGGCTTTGGGTGTGCGTAAAAAGTTATTGCCAAATGCAAGGTCACCTAAATTTTCTCCAGTGTTATTTTTTAGGTATTTAGTTTTCCAAGGTTTCCATTTTGTATTAAGCTAAACTTTTTTTGAGATAACCTTTATGAAGACTGTAAAGTCTTTGATGAGATATTTTTTTCCTTTCGGGTAGATGGCCAGATGTTAAGGCATACTCATTGAAAAGACTGGATTTTTTATCTGTTATATTGCCTCTGAGCTATATTTATGTGGCTCTATTTAGGGGTCTCTTTTCTGTGCCATTGGTCTAGTTGTCTGTTCACCATACTGTTTTGTCTTGGTTACTGTAGCTGTATTATAAGTCATAAAGTCATAGTGTCACCTCTTCATTGTTGTTCCTTTACTTCAGTACTATCATTAAGTTTATTGGGAACAATCTCTGCCTTTATTTCATTTGATAAAAGCAGACTTTTAGAGTATGATAGAATATATATTCCAAAGTTCCTACTGCTTTTCATTGTGCATGGGTTTATTTTGAATTTGCAGTTTCAATACTAGCCATACAGTTTGAAAGCATTAAAAAGAAACCTCTGAAAGTATATTAACTTAATACTGACCCTGCTATCATTTCCAGCATTTAGAATAATTCTAGAGGCCCCTGGTATTTATTTGTTTTTTTTGTTTTTTTTTGTTTTAACTAATTCTGAATTAACTTGTAAATGTTATACCATTTACAGGATTTAAAAATCTTATGAATATCTTAAGTCATTTAAATCATAATTTGGGGGAAAAGTAGAAGATACAAATATTTATTTTTTAGTTATTCAATCAGCATCTGGAGTGATGGTAAATATCACTTATCAGACCTAAAAAACTGATAGCAAAAATAAGCCTGTCCTGCTGTTAAATGTGTTTGAGAGATTTAATTACTCATTCTCAGCTGACCAGGCACTCTGTTTCTGTTTGTTTTCTGTGTCTGATAGACAGGATCACATGTTGTTTACTGCTATGTTTTAACAACCTTGCTCAGGGAAGGTATTCTGTAAATATTCAATCTCATTTTCTCAATAGAAGTACAAAAACATTCATGTAGGGTACTTTGGATTTTCATACTGGAGCCAGCCAAATCCTAAAGGGGTTGAGACAATTACTTTGGCTTTAACATTAGCATGAAAAGATTTCCCAGGACTTAAAATTGTCACTACTGCATAGTATGAAAAAGATTCATAAACAAAGGTTGATTGCCTTCAGATACTCTAGAAGCCTTAGTTAGCCTTTTGTTTGATGTATTTTTCAAAGTTTGAAGCAAGATATGTGTCTAGCCAAAGCATTTCAAGAGTAGAAGTGACATGTTTTTTAAAGCATGTTTTTCCATATCCTGGATATTTTTGTTCCTCTTTCGGCTTCAGATCACAATCAGAGGAAAGTTAGACTCCTTGTACAAATTTGGACCCTTATTCCTTCTGAGTCATGGTAGCTATTCCCAGCTGATCCCCTTTTATTTAAATCATGACATTTGCTACAAATGTTCCTCTATGGAGCCTTTGCTGTTATTTGGGAATGACAAGAAACAAACAAACAAACAAAAACCCAGATTTTTAAGTGTGAGATTTCCCTCAAACACTACTACCATTGTCCATTCTCCTGAAATGTATCACGAATTAGTTTTGTACAAAATGAAGCAATCAGAAACATAACAAGATCAAACACAAAAGCTTTCCTCAGACACATTTTTTACATAAAAATCTGTTAAGTTTATTAGTAGAATTAACTATCAGATTATCTGGGTTGATATAATTTAATTATCTTCATTACTGTTTTCTTTATGGAGAAAGGGTCAAACATTTTCGTATTTTAGCAAACTACTAGAGGGCAACCATTGCTCAAATATGTAGCAGTTATGAATAAATGTTACAAGAAATAAAATGAGTACAGAAATAAAATGAAGTAGGAAGAAATAAGAGCAATGCTTGTTAAATGAAGGCTATGGAATGGCTCGCATAGTCATTTGTTTTCCTCTTTTGTTTTTGTGACATGGTCCCATATAACCCAGGCTAGCTTTGCGTTCTCTATATACCTAAGGATGACCTTGAATTTTCATTCTCTTGCCTGTTCCTCTGATGTGCTAAAGCTGTGATTGTAGGTCTGTGCCACAATACCCAGCTAAATATTGTTTGTTCTGAGTGAAAGACTATCAGCTACAGAGGTGTCTTATTATCTGAAACATCTACCTTTATGCCACAAATTTCACTAAAGTCAAATTATGTATCTTTGAATTAGAAAGTGAAAAGAGTTAAATTAGGAAACCCAAAATGCCATGTGCCCAAAAGACTTGGAAAGGTTTTCAGAATAATAATAATAAAAAAATTCTAGCAGGGTATGGTGGCGCATGCCTTTAATGCCAGCACTGGGAGGCAGAGGCAGGTGGATCCCTGTGAGTTCAAGGCCAGCCTGGTCTACATAGTGAGTTCCAGAACAACTGGGGAGGGAGCTGGGAGAGAACAGCTGGGAGAGATCTACAGGGAGAACCTGTCTCAAAAAGACCAAAAAAAAAAAAAAAAAAAAAAAAAAAAAAAAAAAATCTAAGGATTCAAATGAAGAAGTCCAGAAGTGCTGGGAAAATAATTTAGTAACATATTGAGACTACCAAGGTCATTTTAAATCATAGCCTAAGAAAACAAAAGTAGTTTACTAAGATGATGTTTGATAGAGAGACTGTTGAGAAATGACTCTGGATAAAGAAGGGTATAGAGAGCTGTAAACTCTTTCCTTTTTGAAGTTTTTAAAATTAATTCTTTGAGAACTTCATGCAGTGTGTTTTGGAAATATTTCCCCTACACCAACTCCTCTCAGATCTATTCCCGCCTCCCTACCCACCCGTCTTCATTTCTCTTTTTTTTCCCATTGAGTCTAATATGTGTTGCCAAAATACTCCTGGGTATGTAACATGCCCTAGATGACCCAAGAAGGGGCACATCTTGACCAAAACTGACATCTTCTCTCAGCAATCACCAAATACTAATAGTTCCTCAGCTGGGTGTAGTACCTCCTGCCCACTCCAACCCCATCCTGGGATTTTGTCTGACTTGAATATGAACAGGTCTTGTGCATGCTTTCACAACTGCTGTGAGTTCATATGTGTCACCACTCTGCTGTCTGGGAAATGATATTTCCTTATAGTCATCCACTGCCTTACAAGCTGTCTGGCTCATCTTCCTAGAAGATCCCTGAGCCATAGGTGGGGGTTGGTGTGATACATTCTGCAGTCTCATTCTCTATAAGTTGACCAGTTGCCTTCTATTGACAGAAGAAGCTTCTTGAGGAGAGTCCTGGCCTCTCCCCTAGTGGGGCCTTTTCTTGTGACTTGTCCCTCCACAAGGTACACTTTTTGGAAGGAATCAATGAACTTTCTTTTCATGAGCTTCTAAATTCATGTATCTCCCTAATCTGTCTCTTTACCAGTTGATTGACTCTGTTTATACCATGAACCAGTTTAGACTGTAGGCTAACATGGCTTAAGCTCTCATATTCAGTGTCTCAAACTCAACACTACTGTCATTTTGAACCAGATCTTGCTTTAAGCATGTCTGAAGAGGAAGTGAGGCCTGTAATGTATATTATAGAGTGTTTAGCAATATGGTACAAAAATATAGTGGAGGATAAGAGGTTTGATATTTGTTGAAATCCTATAGAAAATTATTGGTCACAGTGTTGGCTATTGTTAATTGTTAACTTGACAGAATATAGAGTCACCTGAGCAATGGTCCTCTGTATGATGGTAGAGAATTGTCTTGATAATGTTAATTGATGTTGGAAGACTGATCTTAATTGTAAGCAGGACCTGGGCTGTATAAATGAAGAAAAATAAGTTGGCCACTAGCAAGCCTACATTTAATGCTCTCTGTTCCTGACTATGAATGCAATGGGGCTGATAGGTCAGGCCCTGGCTTCCCCTTCATGATAAATTGTCCGTGATCTGTGAGCTAAAATACATCCGTTGTTACTTGTTTTTCTTAGGGCACTTAAAAAGTACCAACAGGTAAAGAAACTAAGACAGTTACAGCATTAAAATTTGTGTTCCTTTACTGAACTACTAACCATGTAGTTAGCTCCAGAAAATCTGATCTCTGTAAACAACAATACTAAGAAAATTGTTAAAATCTGGAAATATTTTTAAGCATTTCCCAACCTAAGTGGTGGAAGATGAGGTTACATACATAAACATTTTCATACAGCCTACTTTAGGCACCCAGCAATGACTATCATGAACTTCATATAGTTTCTGAGAGTGTCTGGCTTGCCCTCAGGGAGTAGCTTCTCAGGGAGCACCTGGATCATTATGGATTATTTTGTAGCATCAGTTATGATATGAGATGACAGGACTTTATAAGACAAATATTATGGATCAATCTTCAGAGCATAACATGCAGCCAAAATCCTTATTGGCAGAACAAAACTGAAAATCCTTCCTGAATTCTGTTACCGTGGCAACACACTGTCAAATTATGCACTAATAGCAAAAGAGCTAGAAAATCATACCAAGAAGCCAGCATGCCTTTTGGAAGGCTAGGAGCTAGGGTCTGATGCTAAGCTCCCAACATTGGAAAGAAGAAAACTGACTGAGAAGTAGGGAATATCCTTGTGCAAAACTCTCCAGGATTTTCAGTGTAAATTCCAGGTACCTACAAAAATACAGGGTCATCTTTTTTCCCTCTTCTTCTCCTATCACTTTTTCTTCAAAATGTAATTATACGTAAGTTTAACAATAAAGGGTATGCCAAAAGGATAATGAGTCTATTCACAATCACAGTCACATTTTTAGGAAGCAGAGTTGTATTTTAAGAGTCAGTGAGAACAACATATTGACCTCTGTAATTTATGATGTGGCAAAATGTTACAACAATTAGCATAATATAAGGGTGATCAGAGGTCTTTGAAGGCTTAGGAATGAGCCTATACATTTAATTTTTGCTTTGGGAAGATAAACTGAAAAATAATTCTCAGATGGAATCATGCAGATCATGAAGCTTTTAAAAAATATCAGAAAACCAGAGATTTAAGTATGCATCTGGATGAATAAAAATAAGGAAAGGGGTCAGTGACATTTCAGTGGTTGGTATATTCCTTTTCTCTTAAGCATCTTGGTTGCAGAGCTGTTTTTCACGAGGCTTGCAAAGATTCTGAACATACTGCAAAGTTTACCATAAATTCTTTTCTCCATTTCCTTTATTCTTACCCAAATCTTGGACATTGTTTCTTGTCTTGCATTTCTTTCTTCTTTCTCAGCAAACTTGCAGTTTGCTCTGTGTCTTCCCTCACTTTTAAAAATACACATTTTATTGAATTTCTCTGCACTTCATACAATAGATCTTAATGATATTTAGACCCCCTCTCTTACTCCCTCGTAGCCCCCTATCAGATTTCATGCACTCTGTCATATATGTTAAGGCCTATCAAGTCAAGTTCGTGTACCCACATGTCCCTTAGTGTGAGTTCATCCACTGGAGCCTGACCCGCCTATCTAGTCACTCCATTAATGAAGACCAACTAACTCTCCCTCACCCAGCAGTGCTCAGCTGCCAATAGTTCCTTGGCTAAGGTTGGAACCTCCTTTCTGTTTCCCCACTTCTATGCTGGGTTTTTGTCTGATTGAGTTTGCGTGGGTCTTGTGCATCCTGCCACCATTGCTGTTAAGTTCATACACGCAAGTTTCCAGAAGCCTGGAAAACTCTGTTTACCTGTGGTCATCCACCACCCCTTGCTCTTACAGTATTTCTGCCCCCTCTTTCTTAATGATGCCTGAGCTCCTGAAGGCCGAGGTTTACTATAGGAGTTTTATCCAGGGACAGGCTCTCTGCAGTCTCTTATTCTCTGAAACTTAGTTGTCACTTTCTGTGTGCACCTCATTCTGTTGCATGAGGAAGCTTCACTGGTGAGAGTTGAGATATGCATTAATATTCTCTCCACTCCTTGTTCCACTATGTTCCATAAGCCTTGAGTATAGAGATTATTTAGGGCTGGGAATCTTGAAGACACTTATTCTCTGTGTTTGACCAGTTGTGGAATTCTGTAATGATCTCCATCTCTTGCAAAAACATTCATTTACTGTTTTTGAAAGGTAAGAGTAAGGAAGGAAGGCACAGGTGAAATTGGCAGGTGGGTAAACTGTCACATAAGCATGAAGACTGGAGTTCACATACCCAAAGCCCATATCCGTGTGGAGGCCCACCTGCAATCTCAACCGGGTAAGCGGAGACAAGGGATCTCTAGAGCAAGCTGTAAGAGAGACTAACTGAAGAGGCAGGGGAGCTCAGGGGTTACTGAGAGACCTGCCTCAATATGTGTACATATAGTAGAGGCAGGGATCTCCAGAACAAGCAAGAGCCCTTGCCTTAATATATGTATATTTAGTAGAACAAGGAAGACATCTGAGGTCAATCTCAGATCTCCCCATGCACGCGCGGGTGCGCGCGCGCGCGCACACACACACACACACACACACACGTGTGAACAATTAAAACAAACAAAAACGACATATCAACTGAAAAAGAGTAAGGGAGACCAAGGTATGGCTATCTAAGTTTGCTACCTAGAAACCTAGAGGGGATAGTAAGGTACAAGGACAGCAAAGAACAGATTTGGAATTTCCAACCCGACTCGCATTGCAACAGTCCTCAATAATATTTCATCTAAAGAAAGATTTCCTCGTAGCTCATCACTAACAAAACACAATGCTCTCATGTAAAGTATGCCTGCACTGGACATTTGACTGAAAGAAAAAGTTACAATGAAAAGTGTAAATTTTTATGTTACCTTTATGGCAGATGGTTTGCCCCATGAGTAGTCTTCTTTTAATCATCTTGAATATAACACAAACTCAAACACCGTGAACCACGCATTCTTTCTATTTAATAGTAGCTTCTGCTCTCCAAATTCTGCCAGGAAGAGTGGAACCATGCAGAGCGCAGTGAGACTACAGAATTCCCAATGAGCAGGAATGTCTAAGAAATGGTATGAAAATTCTAAAGATGTAATTACACAAGGAATATAAAGAAATAAAAGTTATGTGAAATGATGGCTCTAAAGAAATACTACATAAATAAATCATTTCTGTGACTAGAAAGTTATTACTATATAGGGAAACAAGATATTTTTAAGTATTACAGATATTTCAATAGAATAGTTTCACTCTAAAAAAATATTACCACACTTGTAGGTATCATGGAAAGATGAAAAGTGAATTTGAACATTAAAAATCAAATTGTGAAATAAAATTTGTTCCATATTCATAAATGCAAATCGTAAGACTTACAGGAACCTATGTTAGAGTATAATTTCCTACAAACAATATTAAAGAGAAACCATTGATTATTATTTTTATCCAACTTTTCTAAGCTTATCCTTAAATTAATTGCTATTAAATAACTCTTCAAATAAAATATTTTATGTTAAGTAATATAAATTGTGCCATGATCTGATATCTTTTTTCTTTCAAACAACATATTATCACAAAACGTATTATCCTAAATAGGGAAATTTTGTTTTTAAGATAATTCTAAAAATTTGAAATTTTTTTTTAGTTTTCCCAAATTTCCAATTTTTAATTAATAAAAAATCTTGATAGAAAAATATTTTTAAAAGCATTGTAGGTTGCACAATATCAGCATATTTTGATCAGTTTAAAAAAAAGAAAACAACATTTTAAAAACAAAATAATACTTCCAATTTCGTGTTAAATCTTAGCTTTCTACACACTGAAATATTTTGGCAAAATACAACCTTTAAATATGACATTAAGTACAATAATGGAAAATATTTCTATAGTTGCCTTGTACTTTTAGTATTTTCTAGAGAAAGAAAACAAAATAGGTAAATAAAATGGAAATGTATAATAGGAATAAAACGATTATTTAGGCCTAAATTATAGTTTAAAATATTTATATTGTGTTATTTTTTTCATAAAATGAAAATGCTAACTCTTCTAGGAGCAAAAATTCATCGTATTAAAGTATTTCAGAAGCTTTTATTTGTGATTATAGATTTTATTTAAAGCCATGTCATTTTTTTTGTGCTTGATGTATTCTAATCATGAAAAGTAAAATTAAAACTTAAGAAATAATTCAAGATAATTGCTCCTCTAATGTTGGCCCCAGTGAATTGGGTTATTCTTGTAAAATCTTGTAAATTGGTCATTGGACCTCAGTGACTGAGAAAATTACTTAAGTTTTCTATTTCAGATCTAATATTCGGATAAATACACTGCATCAAAACCATGATAAACTGTTTGCCTTCTGCAGCAAATTGGTCAAATATTGAGGGAAGCAGTGTACTTTATCTTTGGAAGGGTTCACATATTCTCTTTTTTCAGATTAATGCCTCTAATCTGGTATTTTTTTTCCTTATTTGTTGTTCTCAAATTATTTGATGGATAAGGAAAGGTTCATTAAAGAGAATTTTGGATGAGCATGAAAATCCAAGTCTATAATCAGAATCAAATAATTCAAATAATTCCTTATTCATTCAAAACAAACCAGTGAATATGTTCCTTTTAAATACAGTGACACATAAAAATATTGTTTCAGATTTTTCTGTAATGGAAATTAAATTTTCTGAGTAGCATTTTAAAACTTACAGAGAACACTGAAAAATAATTTTCACTTGCCCTTTTTTTATTCAAGAAAATAAAGTAGAACTAGGATATTGCAGTTATAATGGCTCTTATTTATGAACATAAAGGAATCCTATTAGCTCTTGCAATTTAGAGTTTATTGTGCTTCAAATTAACATATTCATGTTTTTGTGATTTTTTTTTTTTTTTAAAAACAGGCGATAACTTCAAACTCCTGTGGTGGATATAGATTTTGCTTCAAGCAAATAACAGTAAGTGTTCATGCATACACACATCTTTGTAAAAACTGTGACACCTCAATATTTAATGCTCAATTTTTCCTCAAATTACTGAAAGGATAATGATGTGATTACTTAAATTCACACTATTGTAATTTGGTGAAATTTCTTCATGCTATTGATAATTATCATAGGAATCTGATGAGTTAAAACGAAGTTGTTTTCATATTGATGAAATATATAACAAATTTTTTACCTTGTCCATTGTTTATGTCAACTTTGCTATGTAAATTTTACAATGCTGATTTTTCTCTTTATCTAGTTATACATATTCTCACTTTTTTATGTGAAATTATTTCACAATTGATCACATCTTGAGTTGTGGAGCATTTATGCAATTTATTATAGAACAACTCATATTTTTAATTATGTTGCCTATTAAGTATTTCCATAGAAATATGAATTATATTAATATTGCAAAATGCAAGAAGGGTTCAGCTTTCTATTAACTGTAATGTAGGATGGAGCAAATTTGTCTGTTTTCTGCAATGTAATTTTTGAAATTACTTGACTATCTGTTTATTTCAACTGTAAACTTATGTAGCTTTTTTTCCCCCGGCATCCTGTGTTATCTTTGTCCCTTTCTTTACATTAATGTAATTACTTGGGAATTATCTCAGTTCTAAATGGAATAGGAAATATCAGCTTGCTGCAGGCTCTTTGCTCACCCAGGAATTAGAACAATTTAATATGGGAGGCTGCAAATGGAAGCTCTGTTTTAAAGAAATGTAAGCAGTGTTTCATGGACAGTTATCTGTATCACTGAAACAGTGACCCCAAAATGCTCTAGAAATTCTGAATTCTGGGTATTCTAAATAGTTCACATTCATGGTTTTTTACCTACTCATATAGATTTCTGGTGTGTTAAACAGTATGGGGTGTGTTCTGGCTTGGACTCCTCTCGTATGCTATTTCCTGGATATCACACAGACTCAACAATTGAACTATTTGGCAATATTCCTGCAGACTGATTTTCAATTTGGCATGGCCTCCCCAGGCAATTACGATTTTTCTTGAGTGCAATAAATTTGATATTGTTATGTTATAGGGTAGATAACAGTGGTTATAAAATGTTTATAACACCCCCACAAAGGTATACTGAATTTAAAAGAAATTATTCTGTTTTTGAATTCTATCTTTGCTTTTATTTATATAATTTAATAATACAATTTAGTGAAGCTTATTCATATTTTAGAGAGCAATAAACTGGCTCTAGGCTTGATAATCTAAACATTATATGAATTTTTGGGTAAATTAATAAAATGTACTGTTCTCTCTTTACTGTGGATAGGGAATTCAAGAAAGGGCAGCAAATATAACTTCATAGATAAGAAATGTGATGACGTTTACATCCTAATACATTAAGAAAACAGAGAGCACCAGTACCAGGAGTGTGTGTTGCACAAATAATACAACCCATTTATATCAGAGTCTCTGTTTTATGAAGATATTTCTAATGTGTTTTTATTTAAAAAATGTTTATGTTTTCAAAAAGCAATCAAGCTTGTACACATATTTATACATATACTATGTACATATAAACACATATGTTTGCACTTAAATATATACAAATATATTTGTGGTGACATACACATATACACACAAATATGTGTGTGTATGGCTGTGCATTGTGTACACGGAATCATATTTTCCTTAGAACCCAAAATAGGAAGCTCAGACTGCACATAGAATTTTATTTCATTTTTTGATTATCTAATTTTCATCCAAATTCAAATTCCTAGTGTGTATCTTTTTATTCTGTAATTTATGTATGCATTTAACAACTATTGGACAATGAAGAGCATAGTCTCAGATAACAAAGACATACAGAGGAAATAACACTCTTGCCTTCAAGTTACAGGCTGTCAGAGAAACAATTACCTTTCATTGTGGTGGAAGCCACGATACAGGGAGTGGAGGCATGTGTGCTTAGTTCTTTCCTGAGAGTGAAAGCAGTGCTTTCTGGACAGATCTTTTCTTGGACCTTAATAGGTGTATACACTGAAATGGTGGAGGTGAAGGTGTGGTCAGTGTGTGCTTGGAGGCGGAGGCAGATGGTGGGCAGAAAGGACTGGGAAGAAAGGCCCCGGCTGTCACTTCAGGCATTATAGGAAGGGGATGCTTTTAGCTTTCCAGTTTGCAACAAGATCAAGATAAGAGAGCAGCACTTGCTCAGAGAGCACAGAATACATATCAGAGAGTAATGGGAAATGAGAGAACGAAAACCTCAAATAGCATCTGCAATATTGCCAGGGAGCCTCCATTTCATTTTATTGCTTTCCATCGTGACCCCAGTGAATTTTTAAAAATATTTTTATTGAGCATTAGTACATTTCATACAACAGATCTTAATCAAATTAAGAAGCCCCTCCCCTATTCCTTCTGCCATACTCCCCCACACCAGGCCTCATGTATTCTGCTATGCATGTTAAGTCCCATATGATCAAGCATTTTATCTGGATTTCCTTTGGTGCAAGTTTATCCACTGGAGGCTATTCAGCATATCTAAAGATCTTAAGGAATATCCATTTGCCCTCTCCAAGTAGCAGTCAGTCTCCAGTACAGGCTATGTAGGGCCAGCCTACTACCCATTTTCCTTGCATCACACTGGGCCCTTGTCTGATTGAGTTGGCATGGGTCTTGTGCTCGTCGACACCATTGCCGCAAGTTCTCATGAGCAAGCTTCCGGTGACCTGAAAACCTCTGTTTCCCTATGTTCATCTATCAACCCTGGCTCTGACAATCTTTTCACACTCCCCCCTTCCACAATGGTCCCTGAGCCATGGGTGGGTGAGATTTAATATAGGAATCCTATCCAAGGAAACACACTATGCAGTCTCTTATATTCTAAAACTCAGCCAGTTGTGGCCTTCTATGTGCCTGTGTTGTATAAGAAAGCTTTTGATGATGAGAGTTGAGGGATGCACCGCTATGTTCTTCACGCCCTGTTCCACTATGTACCATGAGTTTTAGGTGTAAAAGTTTCATTGCAAATATATCACCTAGGACTGGGCATCCTCAGATGTATATTCTATGTATGTGACCAATTGTGGAATTCTGCCGTAACCTCCCATCTGTTGCAAAAAGAAGCTTCTTTGATGAGTGGTATACTGTATACTTGTTTGTAAATCTAAGGATCCATATGATAAGAAATTTCATTTTGCTAGAGATATGACAGAGATGGGGTTTTCTCTAGGATCTATGACCTCTCCAGCTATGTATATTTGCTATAATTACAGTGCTGCCCATTAGTTCACTCCCATTGAGAGGGCTTTAAGTCCAGTTAGATGCCTTGATTACCCCCCAGATAACAGTGTCTCTGGTGCACCAATAGAGGTAGTCTGCTGTGCTGCTTGTTATGTTCTTTTGACTTTAGGACTGGGTTGGATCATTTTGATTTTCTCCCTTAGCAGCCTGCATAGTATCCTCTAGAATTATGGGAGCTAGTCTTCAGGGAAAGGGATTCTAGATCAGTTCCTGCTCCATTGCTCCAAGTCCTGTGTCTGAATTATGACCTGTCTTAAGCAGTAGGGTCTTACCTTCAAGTTCTGTGAGAAAACCAAGGACTCTGGCAATAGCCCGAGTTATTTTGGGAGTCTCTTGCACTACTCTGACCAACCACTGAAATGGAGGTTTCTCTTGTCTGGCAATGTGTTCCTCACAATACATCCTTCAGTTATACATATGCACTAGTGTTCAGACACCGTATATGTATTTCTCAGGGGGTTCCTAAGCCAACACAATTCCCTCTGTCTTCCCACATTACCCATGATTTATTCATCTCTCCTCTCTTGCCCTGTCCAAACTTCCTGTCCAATCTCCCTCCTCCCACCCCTGTCCAAGCACACCCATTATCCCCACCCTCCCCCTGATAACATCCACTTTCCCCATCCTCCCTCTCGTGAATTCCTTTCTCCTCCACACCCATGACCCACTACATGTTCCTCCCTCCCCTCTCCCAACTGAACACTCCCACTTTTCCCACCTCCCCCCTAGTAACACCTGTTCAGCAATATCTCCCTCTTCAGGCTATTTCTCTTTACTTTCATACTTCCTTTCCAGTTTCCTGACTCCAGCTATTACATCAGGATGTATAGTTACATAAAAAGGATTGGTCTTACGATCCACAAATGAGAGAGAACACATATTGCTTGATTTTCTGAGTTTGAGTTGTTTCACTCAGTATAACAGTCTCTAGTTCCATTCATTTACTTGCACTTTTCATAATTTCATTTTTTCTAACTGTTGAGTAGAACTCCATTGTCTAAATGTACCACATTTTTATTATCCATTCTTCAGTTAGAGGACATTTAAGTTGTTTCTATTTCTTAGCTATTGTGAAAAGACCAGCATCAAACGTGGCTGTACAGGTATTTCTATAGTGGGCAGAGTCCTTGGGTATATGCCAAGAAGTGATATAACTGGCTCATATAGTAGATTCATTTTTAGTTTTTTAAGAGTTCTCCACACTACATTCCATGGAGGCTGTACAAGTACAAGTTTGCATTCCCACCATCAGCTAATGAGTGTTCTCCTTTCTCCACATCCTTGCCAGTATTTGATGTCTTTTGTTCTCTTAATCTTAACTAGTCTGACTGGGGTAAGATAGAATCTTAAAGTGGTTTTAATCTGTTTTTATCTAATTACTAAGGATATTGAGCACCTTTAAAGGTATTTCTGAACCATTTTTATGTCTTCATTTGAGAATCCTCAGTTTAGATCCTTAGCCCATCTTTTAATTGAGTCAATTATTTTGTTTCTTTGTTTTTTGAGTTCTTTGCGTATTTTGGACATCAATCCTCTCTGTGAGATGTGTGGCATGTGAAGATTTTCTCCCATTCAGTGGACTTCTTCCCTTCCTTGGTGGTTTCTTTTGTTGTACAGAAGCTTTGTAACCTAATGAGGTCGCACTTGTTGATTGTTGGCCTTAATGCCTGAACAGGTGTTGTCCTATTTAGAAAGTCCTTTCTATATCTTGTAGGGTACTGCCTATATTTTCTTCTGGCAGTTTCAGAGTTTCAGGTTTTACATTGAGGTCTTTGACCCAGTTGGAGTTGACTTTTGTGCATGGTGAAAGATAAGGGTCCAAATTTCATTCTTCTACAAGTGATGATCCAATTGTGCAGCACCATTTGTCGAAGATGCTGTCTTTCCTCCATTGGGTGTTCTTTGCACCGTTGTCAAATATCAGGTGGCTGAAATAGCATGTACTCATGCTTGGTAGATTAATTGTGTTCCTTTAATCTACACATCTATTTTTGTGACAGTAACATGCTGATTTTATGACTATAGCTCTGCAATATAACCTGAGATATGATTGTAACTCCCCCCAGCAATGTACTTTTTGCCTGGTTGTTTTGACTATCTGGGGTCTTTTGTGATTCCATATGAATTTTAGGATTTTTTCCTAGCTCTGTGAAGAATGTTGTGCGTATTTTGATCAGCATTGCATTGAATCTAGAGATTACTTTTGGTAAGATGCTCATTTTCACAATATTAATTCTACCAATCCATAAGCATGGTAGTTCCTTCCATCTCCTTGTGTCTTCCTCTATCTCCTTCTTTAAAGATTTGAAATTTTCATTGTAGGGATCCTTAACATCTTTGGTTAGGTTTATCCCTAAATACTATTTTGAGGTTATTATGAATGGTAGTTTCTTTGAATGCTTTTTCTGATTGCTTATATAGAAATGTTACTGACATTTCTAGTAGTTTTCTGGTAGAATTTATGGTATCTCTTATGAATATCATATTGTCTGCAAATAGTGATAATTTGACCTCTTCTTTTCCAATTAGTACTCCTTTAGTTTCCTTCTCCTGTCTTATTGCCCTCTTGAGACTTTCAAGCACTATATTGAAAAGGAGTGGCGATAGTGGACAGCCCTGTCTGGTTCCTGATTTTAATGAGAATGCTTCCATTTTTTCCTCCATTTAGAATGATGTTGGCTATGGCTTTGTTGTACATAGCTTCAATTATGTTGAGGTATGTTCTCTCCAGCTCAATTTTCTCTAGGACTTTTAACATGAATGCATGTTGGATTTTGTCAAAGGCCTTTTCTGCATCTACTGAGATGACCATGTGATTTTTATCTTTAAGGCCATTTATATATTTTATTACATTTATTGGCTTATGTATATTGAACCATCCCTGCAACTCTGAAATGGAGCTGCCTTGATATGGTGGATGATCCTTTTGATGTGTATCTGTATGTGGTTGGTGAGTATTTTTTTAAGAAACTTTGCATCTATATTCATTAAGGATATGGGCCTATAGTTTTCCTTTTTTGAGGTGTCTTTACCTGGTTTTAGTATTAGAGTGATAGTTACTTCATAGAAGGAGATTGGAAGTTCTCCCTCTGTTTCTATCTTCTTGAATAATTTAAGAATTTAATTTTTGAAATTGGATTTTTAAATTTTGAATAATTTAATAATTTAATTGATTGTAAATCTTCTTTGAATGTCTGGTAGAATTATGCTATGAATACATCTGGGCCTGGATGTTTTTTATTCAGAAGTTTTGTATTACTATATCAATTTCTTTATTTGTTATGGGCCTTTTTAAGCTGTTGGTCTCTTCTTGGTTTAAGTTTTGTATTTTCAATGAATTTATAAATTCATATATTTATTTTAGATTTTCAAATTTAGTAGAATATAAGCTTTTGAAGTATTCTCATAAAATGTTCTCATTTAGGGGGATATCTGTTATGATATTCACACTTTCATCTCTCATTTTATTATTTGGATTTCTTTTTCCTTTCTTTTGGTTAGCTGGGCAAAAGTTCTGTCTATCTTGTTTAGCTTTTCAAAAAACTAACTCTTAGATTTATTGATTCTTTGTCTTATTTTCTTTGTTTCTATTTCATTAATTTCTGTTTTGGTATTGGTTATTTCTTCTTTGTCTACGAGAGGAAATAGTGTTTCCTTGTCTTTCCAGGGCCTTCAGTTGTACTGCGAAGTCATTTATGTGTTCTTTCTGATTTTTTTTCATGTAGGCATTTAGAGCTATAAACTTCCCTCTTAAAATTAAACTGCTTTTAAAGTGTATCAGAGGTTTTGTTGTGTTGTGTTATCATTTTCATTTAGTTCCAAGAATAGTTTTATTTATTTCTTAATTTCCTCTTTGACACATTCATCATTCAGGAGTGTGTTGTTCAATCTCCATGAGTTCATGTAATTAAGAGAGCTTCTTTTGTTGTTGACTATAACCTTAATAGCACTGTAGTCTGATTGAATACATAGAATTATTTCTTATTTTTGTATTTATTAAGGTTTGTTTTGTGTCCCAGCATGTGGTCAATATTAGAAAAAATAGCACAGGCTACTGAGTAGAAAGTGTATTCTTTGGTTCTTGTGTGGAATATTCTGTAGATCTGTTAGGTCCATTTGATGTAAGATGTCATTTGATTCAGGTGTGTCTCTGTTTAATATTTTGCCAGTTGACCTGTCTATTGGAGATAGTGGGGTAGTGGTCACCTACTATTAATGTGTTGGGGTTAATCTGTGTTTTATGGTCCTGTAATACTGTTTTTATGATATTGGGTGCACCAGAATTTGGTGAATATATGTGCATGACTGTAATATCTTCTTGGTCAATTGTTCCTTTGTTTTAAATAAAGTGACCCTCTTTATCTCTTTTGATCAGTTTTAATTTGAAGACTATTTTGTCAGATAAGAAAATTGCAACACTTGCTTTTTTCTTAGTGTCATTTGCTTGGAATGTTTTTTTTTTTTTTTTTTTTTTCCCATCCTTTCACCCTAAGGTAGTGTCTGTCCTTGAAGCTGAGATGAGATTCTTGAAGACAAAAAAAGATGGATTTTCTTTCTTAATCCATTGCACCAGCCTGTGCCTTTTGACTTGGGACCTGAGGTCATCAATATTTAGAGTTACTATTGAAAGATGTGTATTCGTTACCATCATTTTAATTGGCTTGTGCTCTTAGTTTCATTTTGTGTTTCTGTAATTACAACTTCCTTTGTGTTTTTTTCCTGTAACCTCATTCCTGTCTTCATCCTTTGCATTGCTATGAGTATTCTCTTAAGGACTGCTTGAGTGGATATGAATTCTTTCAGCCTTTTTGTGTCATGGAAAGATTTTCCATTCCCCTTCAACTATGGTAAATACTTTTCCTGGATAAAGTGTTTGGGGTTGGCATCCATGGTCATTTAGAACTGGGAATACTTTGGTCCAGGCTCTTCTGGCTTTCATAGTTTACATTGAAAAGTCAGCTGAAATTCTGATAAGTTTTCCCTTGTATTTCTCTTGTTTTTCTCTAACAGCTTTCACTTTTCTCCTTTGTTCTCTATATTTGATGTTTTTACTATGATATGCTGTGGGGAGTTTACTGTTCTAATTATGTCTAATTGGTATTATATGTGCTTCTTGAATCTATATAGGTAAATCTTTCCTTAATTAGGGACGTTTTCTTCTATAATCTGGTTGAAGATCTGGTCAATGCCATTGGACTGAGATTCTTCTCCTTTCTGTATGCTTATGACACATAGATTTGGTATTTTCATGTTTTCCCACATTTCCTGCATATTCCTGTGGGTTTTTTTTAATTTTACATAGTCTTTGCTTAAGGAATCTAAATCTTTAATTTTGTCATCCAGTTTCAATATTCTGTTTTCTGTTTCATTCTTTCTACTTGTGAGGCTTTTCATGTTTCCAATTGGCTTGTTGAGTTCTTCAATTCTATGTTCATTTCAGTTTGTTTTTTTTCTTTCAATATTTCTATCTCTTTTGTGAATTCACTTTTCAAGGCCTGCATTATTTTTGATATTTCATTAAGCCACATATTTGTGTATTCTTGAGCTTCCATCATAAGTTTATGCCTATCCTCTCTGAGTCTTTGAGTTGTGTTTTCTTAAGTTCTTTTCTCATGTTTATGATTATTCTCTTAAATTCTGCATCATGGTGGTCCTCAGGGTGATTCTCATTGTAGTATATATCTGTAGGACTGGTGGATTTGTTTGGGACATATACTTTTGGTTTTTCATATTATGTGTACTTTTGTATTGCTGTTTGGGCATATTGATATCTTTTGTTGTTTGTGTGTCTAATAGGAAATTCTATTCTTCCTGTTTATTTGAGTTTTGGTTCTGTTTATATTGTTGATGTAGCTGGGCTGCTTTTATGCTCAGGTATTACAGGTTGTGTGCTTCAGATTCTTGCAGGGTATTAGGTCTTGGTAGTAGGCAGGTCAGGATAGTAGGCAGAATGGATAGAAGGTTGAGCTCAGGAATCCAAGGAAAGGTGAGGTTGGGTCCAGCCTGTGGAGGGGCAATCAAGCTAGGCAGGGAAGAAGGCTGGTTTTTGAAGGCAGGATGGGGGTGGGGACAACCATGGTAGAAGGCTGGTCTCAGAAGTCCAAAGGCAAGGTAGGGAGGGGATAGCCTGTGAAGGGTCTAACAAACTAGACTGAAAAATTAGGTGATCTGAGTACAGGAGTTCAGGACACAGAGTGGGTGGGTCTGGACTAAGAGACTAGTCCAGAGATCTGGGGTGCAAAGAGCAAAAACAGGCCTGTGCCCAAGGCTAAAAGGGGAACATGGTGTGGGGTCTGGGAAATTGGAGTTTCTCAGGCTGTAGGGGAATCAAGGTGCAATGAGGAAGAAGGCTTGTCTCAAGCATCCAAGGCAAGTGGTGGGGGGGGGAAGCCGTGGAAGAAGGCTGGTGTCAGGAGTGCAAAGGTCCCAGTGAATTTATAAAATATATAGAACATTGAAATTGTATCTCAGCAATACCACAGCAGTACCAAAACCAAACAGGAGCTATGAAGAAGGGTTGTGTCATGGAAGCAAGACATGCAAAGGGAGACTGGACTAGAGAAAGGATATCCAGTTAGGAAATGACTGGAGTAATTCCAAGAGAAAACAAATGAAAAGCTGATCAAAGATCATAACTGCCAGGGTGGGAAAAGATGGAATGGAAGAACTCTAAGTTTTTTAAATTTATTTTTATTTATTTGTTTGTTTATTTATTTATTTATTTATTCATTCATTCATTCATTCATTCAATCAATCATTTTTGGTATTTTGGGGACCAGGTCACCCTGTAGCCCCAACTGGCCTGGAACCAACTATGTAGACCAGGCTGGCCTTAAACTCAGAGAGATCCACCTGCCTCACTAGTACTGGGACTAAAAGCCTGTGCCATCACTCCTGGCTCAAGAACTCTAGCTTTGAACCATGGAGACCAGTCTGTTTATTTGAGGTTATCCATCCTACTCAAAGAATCAAAGTTATGGGGAATTCATTGGTTTGAATGCCCCAGAAGAGGAGAAAATGTTGAAGGAGAATGAAGGCTAATTTTAAAATAAGTAGCTGAAATTGCAGAAAGGTTTAGTTCAACTGAGAGCACTATGCTCTTGTACTTACTAAATGGATATAACGGGGCTGGAGAGATGGTTCAGCAGTTAAGAACACTAACTGTTCTTGCAGAAGACCTGGGTTCGAATCCCAACACCCACATGGCAGCTAACAACTGTCCATAACTCCAGTTCCAAGGGATCTGACAGCCTCTTCTGTCTTCCACGGGGACTGCACGACATGGGTGCACTTAGCCACACACAGGCAATACATGCCTACACACATAAAAAAAAAAAAAACAAATATTTTTAAAAAATAAGTGGATATAACAAGAATGGCTGCAAAGTCCAGTTCAGAATGAGTCAGCTATAATCTCTGAGACATTTTGCCTACCATTATAGCAACTAGTCTCATGATACTATAGCATTGGAATTAGTTAAAATTAGGTAAACTTACACATTGATTCCCCAGGCACACTCTTCACTTTTTAAATGATGAATTGCTGAGCGTGGTGAGTGGGCAGCATAGAACTATTCTAGTGTCAGATTTTGATTATATCTAGATTTGCAGAGTACTCATAAAAGAATATAATTTTGGATCAAAATTTAATACATAATTCACTGTACTTTGAAAATTCTGTCTGTTTAACAAGTTTGGAAACAGAAGGACTTAATAGTTTTATCACATTCATTATTAGTCTGGCCAAAAACATCTGAATTTTCATTGAATAAGAAAATTTTATATCCTCAAGTAAGTATTTCATTTTTTCATCAGTGACGGCCTCTATGATAAAGACCATTTTCTTAAAATATGTTTTTTAATTCTGTTTCAAAACCATAATTTCCACTTTAAAATTAATTGCTGAAGTTCATTAATACCAGCTCTCACTAAAAGATAACATTTGGAATTATAGACTCTCATTAGAGTACAAATTTCAATGCTTAATTTGTAAGACACAGTTCACTACCTCTGACCCTTTCGAAAGTGACACACTAATATCTATATATTTTAGCCTCTACTAACATTGTTGCCAAACTTCAGAATATGTTATTTCTGAAGGCAATGTACCTTGCTCTTATAAAGAAGAGTAAAGATGCCTTCTGTTTTAACTGCATGCATCTTTAGTTCATTAGTTGTGGTTGAGAATGAGGTGATCAATTTGATTTGTACTAAGAAATGTAGTGCTGCATAGCTAGAGTTAATTTATAACTTCAGTCTTGGCCTATTTTTCGCAGAACATTCTTCATGATATCATATGCTATCTATAAGCTGTTTGTATTTGAGAACTTGTCTAATACTATACAATTATATATCATTTTCTGGATCAAAGAAACGTACATTATTCTCTGTTTTCTAAGAAGAAAACTTCATCATTTCTTTTAATGTATTACAACTTTAATATTTAAAAATGAACTTCAATACTTCTCAGTTCATAATAAAACTTTGTCCTTACACTGTTATACAAAGCAGCACCCCCCCCCCCGCACCTTTTTTAAAAAAATCCTTTTAATCTGCCCTGGTCCAAAGTAAATTACCTTGTATTTTAGTGTACAATTTACACCTGTTGTTGCAAGCCCCCCGACTTGGTAAAAACTGCTCCTCCAACTGCTTTCTCTCATTCCATTCCATCTTTTTTTTTTTTTTTTTCTGTATCTACAAGTCTTTCATCCTTCAAATCACCGTTTAGGCAGCCATAGTCCCTGAAGCCCTTTGTTCCACCATTATTCCTTTCTTATCATGGGTTTATTAATTTGATACATCTCTACCTCCCATGTGGCTGTACTTGAATTAAATTTAATTAACGATTAGCAAATATTTAAATATGTTAGTCCTGTCCCTTTTAGTTTGCTTGAGGGCAATTGCTATGTAATAATCTTACAAAATTGCATTAGTGAGGGTGCTATTGTGTTTGTTGATTGAGATTTAAAGAGCAGGTGACTTTACACATCCGGTCAGCTCTTTGAATCACACAGAAAATATGTACTAAGAGAGCAAGAAAATGGAATCAGCAAATACGGATAGAATTTGAAAAGCAAATCTTAAGAAAATGGAGCCATGATAGTCAAACTTTGAACAAAGAATGATGAAATCTGTAAACAGATGGATTATTTGATTCATTACCTCAAATAGCATTTCTTTCATAAAATTCCCATGTTGTTCAACTCTTTTATGCTATTTTAGCACATAAACAATAAATTTACTAATAGTGCTTATCAAGGTCTGTCATTTGTATCATGATTAATATAGGGCAGGCATAATCAAAGCCAGGCTTAACCAACATTAGTCTTTGCTAAGGCATAGGTTGGAAGTATATGCTTAGAGGATAATGATGAAACATTAGTTATACTTGTCAACTGTCAAATGATGCCAATTCAATGCAATATTGTGCCATATCATACTAATATATTTATCTATAACCAGTCAATTCTAGATCTATGCAAAATATAATTTCTAGATCTTAGAAAAAGTATATATATGTACATATACACTCTATACTGGCTGTGTCTTCATGAGAAAAATCAATAACGGTATAGGTTAACCTACTTTCTGTTGACAAAAACAAAGTCCTTCCATCCCTCTTCAGCCTCCAGTTACCCCATCTATGTCTAAATATTAACTTTTCACAGAGGAGTATACTGTATTTGACTCAAAATTCAGCACTATAGAATAAAACCCTAATATTACTAAAATGTAACATAAGTCATAGAAAGAAGCACTGTAGTCTTGAAATTTTAGTGGCTTTTCTCTTTTAAACTATGGGAGAATTTTATCTAATTGCATGATACATTCCCAAGATTCAGTTCATTGCTTATTTAAGAAAGCAGTTGCTTTTGGCAGATTGAATTTAAGTAATACTAATATGGGAAATTTTAAACCATAATTTCCCTTACACAGGTAAAGCAAAATATTAATGCTTTAAAATTTACTGAGTAAATTTTTACTTTTTGGTGCTGGAAGCTTGAACACAGGGCCTGGCCTATGCTAGGCATGTTCTCTGTCAATAACTAAAACTGTGCCTAGGAGAAAAATTCTTGAAAACAATCAGAGCTCCCTTTAAAGACCTGAGAGACACTG
>NW_008349975.1:9105976-9122847 GCF_000622305.1 Nannospalax galili
TTGTAGGTGATTATTTGCTTATAAAGAAGAATTTATATACAACTTTTTAGATGTAAGATTATCTCATTTGTTCATAGTATATATAGGCTGCTGACCTTAATTCCTGTTATTTAAAATTCATGGGCAATTAGATTTAATTTTAATAATTTATTTCATTAGTATATAATAGCAATAATTTATTGTAACACTTAGTGGTTTTTGTCACTAATTTTTCCTAATTACAAATGTACTATGAATATGATTAATAACTATATGTATATATGTGCCTATAAGTAAAATATTGGATTTAAAAGAAAGTGTGAAAAATGTTTTGTGGTGAGTCTTGGTATTTGGAGCAAATTTTTTTGTCTTTCACAGACATAACTATAGTTCTGCCAAGTGTTCATCAGTATATGCAGTTAGAAAAGAGCTGAAAAAATCATATTCAATCTGTGATTTTGTATGAAGTATGTCAGATGACAGACCTGAAATGGTTTTCCTTATGCATGGCTTAAGATACAAATATATGGCTGCATGACGATAGTGATAATGAAAACTGGCTTTGTGACTTCATGTAATCTTTCAATGACATTCCTATGGAAGACTAGGGAATTACAGCCTCATGTCGAATGTGTTGTTTGTCTTATGTAGAATGGATTCAGTTATGCTATTTTGCATTCTTATTTAAATTGTTATATAAGAATGAGATCTTGGCATTGAGAAGCTATGTGTTCTCTGTGCAGGTTGCTCATCTCCTCTATCACCCTGACCTTCTGCTATTTAGCATATTTACTAGCTGGACATTTCACCTGTTTCTCTTAGTCTGGAAAAGTTATAAATAGGAAGAAAAAATAGAAAGGTTATCCAATCAAAATGCAGAATGAGGATAAAGGTCAGGGTGGTAGGGCATGCAATTCTAATTTCCAATATATATCAGACAATAAAAATCTGACACCTTATTCTTCTTGCAAAAAAATGTAACAACAGAATTGAAAATACTGTGTAAATTATTTTCACAGAGGACAATAGAGTTGAAATAGGCTAACAGTATTTGTCCATTTTCATTAAACTTTTAGAGTTATACTTTAACGCTTATGAAAAATAAGCTATGCATTAAAAAGTAGAAAACAACATGTAAGCGTGCATATTTAATTTCCAAATTGGTACACATTTCCCTCTTTATTCATCAATGAAATATAAACTGAATTAAACATAAACTAAAAAGAGCCATACATGTGATGAATCACAGAGACTTATGCATAAATCATAGATTCAAATAATTTATGACAAAATTGGTGATAATATAATACTTTAAAATTTTTCATATAAATCATTAATGAATGATATGAATGTAGGTATGATCTGGCATTTGTGGTAGAAGATTGTGGATATGGTAGTTTGAGCAGTGGGTCCCCAAAAGATATCCAAACACTAATACCTGGAGTTTGTGTATGAACATTATTGTAAATGACAAAAATTCTTTACTGATAAGATTAATTTAAAGCTCCTGATATATGCTAACCATGTATGTTAGATTCTTAGGTCGATCCTAAACCTCAACCTATCACCCTTCTAAAGGGAGCAGAGGAAATAGAACGTACCCTTCTAAAGGGAGCAGAGGAAATAGAATGTATCCCGACCACAGTGGTACAACAGACCAGCATGAGGTAGCCACAAGCCAAGGTCAGCGGGCACCTTTGGAAACTGTCAAAAGCAGTAAGAGATTTCCCCCTATGCCCTCAGGATGGACCAGGCGCTGGCAAAAGCCCAGTAACAATGATTTCAGATTAATATCGGTAAGAATTAAATAAATAATATATTATTTTTAAGTCACCAAATTTGTGACTATTTTTGTTATAACAACCATAGAAACTTAACAAAAGGGACTATTTTATTGGTAAAATAGCAGAATGTTTGGCATATTTTTTCTGAAACAATATATCTTATAACCAAGCTAAAAGAAATGTACGTAGATTCTCAGCCTAGCCACACAAATGTGTTGTTGGTACTTTATGTCCAGATTATCTGAAACAGTTCTTCTCTCAGTGATTCTGAGTTAACAGAACTCACAAAAATAGCTATTTCTTATGGCTAGTACATCCTCATTTAAGCATCAGCAATGTTGCAAAGATATAACCACTTCAGTATGTCCTGATATGTACTCATTTGTAAGATAAGTTTCACATCAACTATTAAGTGCGGGAACCTGAAGCATGAATTGAAGCAGAGACCAGGGAGGTTTGCAGTTACTGGCTTGCTTCACCTTGGATTGCTCAGCTACTTTTCTTATACAGCCCACGGTCAACTTACCAGTGATGAGTTAACTCACTTTGGGCTGGGCCCTCCAATCAAGAAAAATGGCTCAAGGACATTTCCACAGGAAATTCCTCATCTGAGGTTTCTTCTTCCTAAGTGTTTACGGTTTGTGTCAAGTTGAGAAAGGTAACCAACAGGCTGCTCTTGCAAAGTACCAGAGTTTGAATCCCAGCATCCACGTCAGGCAGGCAACAACTGCCTATAACTCCAGTTCCAGGGGGAAATCAAACACTTCTGACCTGTAGAGGTACCGGTACTCACATGTACACAAACACATATGTAAAAACAAAAATAAACAAACAAATAGGTAAATAAAACCAGGAGAAACCCTACGTTATTTACAAATCAGTCTGATACAAGGCATGTAGAGGCCAGGATAAACTCACACTACAACTGAAGAAGACATTAGGAAGTGGTGTCTAAGGGGGGAACAAGAGAATGAGTGGCATTTTCAGAGTAGGTGATGCCATACCAGAACTTGGCTCATCTCATTGTCTCTGAATTCCATGACACACATTGGAAGGATATAGGGTATGAAAGAGAACGGAGACAAACTGAACAGAATTTAACCAGAGAGCCCAGACTTTGTGCAATGGTACACTAATGCATAATAAGGAACACGGCAAGATTCGCCACCTGAATCTAAGGTAGCTGATAAGGTCAAGTTTCTGAATAAGAGGACAGGAGAGTTGGAGAACTTACAAAGTAGGAGGCTCTAAAGATTCCCACCTGGTTATTGCTAGAGGTCTCTGCTGAAACCACCTTACTCTGAGCTCATAGGAATGCCTAAGGTCCTTATCTGAAACCAATACAGAAATGGGGATCAGCAGACAATTCCTGTACCTCAAATGTCCTACTCAGGAGTAGAACAGCGAGCCTTCACCAAATAACATAACTAAAATCATGAAGAAGTGCGTTTAAAGACAAGGACCTTGGGACTGTCTTCTTGACCCTATTTAAGTGCTATGGAATTACTGACAATAATCATGACAACCCTTGATTCATAAGATATGATTTTAAAAGGCTGTGTATTATATTGGCTCTAATTCAGCAGAACTTAGATAAGCCAGAATATCAAGTATCTTGTCTTATCAGACACAAATCATGAACTATCCTATTCCTAGAAAAAAAAACCCAAAGTTGACTAAGTACTGCAATCTCAGGTATGTGCCATCACTCCTATCTCAATTTTTTTTTTTTTTTTGACACAGGGTCCCACCAGGCACCCTTGAGTGGCCTGGAATTTACTATGTAGACTAGTCTGGACTTGATCTCACTGATGCCTCTGTCTTCTGAGTGCTTTAAAGGCATGTGCCACCATGCCTGGTCCCCATCTCAAAGGAATCTTAATAACTGGACAGCAATATATAGGAATGCGTCATGGACAGAGTGTAAGAATTTCAAAGTTTTACTTTGGAATTTATATTAAACCCAATTAGCAAATGCTGAGGCCATTCTGCCATACTACCATCGCAGAAAGGGTTATATTAAACAAAAAAATGTAGTATCTTCTTTTGTAATGCAGTTATTTAAAAAAAAGGTTACACTTAGTATTTGAATTGAAGGTTCACCATCCTTAGAGATCAACAGTAATTAATGTAAGTTTCTTTGACAGTTCATTAATTCTCTCTCTCTCATACACACACACACACACACACACACACACACACACACACATAGAGTAGTACAGAGAGCATAAGGAGGGCTCACCCCTAGAACTATTTGCCAACCCTCTATCTCAATGAGAGTTGTTTCTATTATAACACCTTGAGTAGTTAAGCACAAAGAGTTCTATGAAGTTACTTGAGAAAAGTCAGATTTCTTTTGGCAATCCCATGTAGAATTAGTCAAGTTTTTCATATAGCCTCAAGATGTCATCTTTTAGATACAAGCACAAAAATAGGAGATACTTGTTAGAGATGCTGTCATGTTAAACACACAGACGCAGACACACAGACATACACACACATACACACAAATCTATTTTCAATGAGGAAGTTCACCAGAAAAAACTTTAAAAGATTGATTCATATTTATTTTTATTTTTCTATGTATATGAGTGCTTTTCTTGCATATTTATAGGAATATTGCATACATGCAATACCTGCAGAGACTAGAGAAAGACATTTGATCCCCTTGAACTGGATTTATGAATGGTTGTCTTTTACTATGTGGGTGCTGGGAACTGAACCCAAGTCTTTTGCAAGAGTAACCAGTGCTCTTAACCACGGAGCCATCTCTCCAACCTGCATGAAACTTTTAATTAAAAAAAAAAACAAGAATTATTCATCAAATTTTTAAGGAACTCTGAAATGTGGCATCACTAAATGAGATCAGCATGGCTTGTTGGTCGTTGGTCACTGCAACATTATTGCCAACGCAAAAGTTAGCCTTTAGATGAACTCAGGTTATTATCCTTGCTTTTCAGCTTAAATTATGCTAAAATCATACTGAGTATTAACGGAAGCTACATTTTGATATGCTTTTTATATGGGTCCTTAAAAGTTCCAAGATATTTGTTATATTTCATTCAGTAAATTATTCCTTTTTTGTTGGAGTATTTAAAGGTAGAATCTTAATAGTCTTCTAGTTTTGTCTAGGGCTTCAGTGCTTGAATTATAAGAATTTGGTATCATTTAGTCTAATTAGTCATGTAGACAAAAGAAAAAAGGGAAAGGAAATAAGCAAAACAAAAACTATACATTCTCAACTCTGAGAACTGAATAGGAAGTAACTGAGATGAAAAAGAATTAGAAGTCTTTCCTCAGAACTGTGATGAAGTGGCAAAGGATGGGAATCGGTGAATGATGAGTAATTAATAAAGTGCCTTTGCTCAGTCAACAAAACACTATCTGGAAAACTCAGAAAAGCATCCCTGACATTCGAAAGATCCTGTTTAATTACACATTTCAGTGTCTTTCTCCACAAGTAAATATGGAGAGAACAAAGAAAGGGAGGAGCCAAGCTCCTGCTGTGACTCATTGAAAAGTGATGATCACTAAAATAATAGATTTAGAAATATTTCTAAAAATATAGAAACACATAATAAGGCCAATACTAAAGAGGTAGAGGAAAACTCATACAGATAATGTATTACTTATGCAAATAAAGTTTCAGAATACGCTATGACAATGACTATGAATAGTCTTTAATGTTTTGACATTTCAATATAAATGACAATATCATATTATTATTTTATGTTATACTATATCTAAGGACTGGCAAAATATTTTCATAAAATTGCCTCCAGTTTAAAAGTAGGAATATATAAGTAAGCAAGCACATATTTAATTAACATCTTTATAGTGTAGCAATCAGAAGATTTATGTAATAGTATCCTAGTGATATGCTCTTCCAAGCTCCTACTTGATCTAAAACGAAAAAAAAAAATTTTATCTGAGCACAGACTTTAGAATTCTCCTCTTGTTATATTTTGTTGTCAATGGCATTGTTAAGATCTTAGTAAAATACAAAGTTTGTTTTGTAAATATCTTGAGAACTTTATATCTTTTAAATTTAATTACTATCAAATATTACTAATTTAGTATGATGAATTAATTCAAAGATATGTTTGTAGAGAAATGACTCATGAGAGTATGAGAGAAAAAGGCGCTCCTTTATTAATCACATGTATGTATGGAGCTAAGGTTAAGTTCAACTTACATAACAGACTTGGAAGGGTTGAGAAAACATAAGCATCCTTAGCACATTTAGCACAGAGAAGACACTAGGTACAGGGAAAAGGATCAGTTGGGAAAGGAGTTATCAGACATCCAAAATGAATCAGTTCCTAATTTAGTTCTAAGCTCATGTGAATTCTGCTTATCATTTATCCAGAGGAGAACCTGTTGTCGAACACACCATCCTTTGTAGGAATCCACACAGTGTTGTTCAAAGAAAGGAAAGTCAGCTTCTATTACCTCATGTCCTAGTTTGTTTCTCCACTGCTGTGAGAAAGTACTCTGAGCACTACCAACTTGGGGGGTAAAGGGTTTATTTGTCTTACATCTCCCAGGTCACAGTTCATCAGGGAGCTCAAGGTAGGAACTCAGGGCAGGGAGCTGGAGTCAGGAGCTGGAGTACAGGCCATGGAGGATCACTGCTTACTGACTTGCTCCCTGGCCCCTGCCCAGCATGCTTTCTTATGCAACACAGGCCCACCTGCTTAGGGGTGGTACCACATCACTCAACAGTGAAGAAGGTGCCCCATGGACATGGCCACAGGCCAGTCCAATGAAGGAAATTCCCCAGTTGAGGCTCCCTCAACCCAGGTGTGTCAAGTTGACACTAAAGCTATCCAGCACACCTCACGATCTGTACAATCCTTGAAGAGAGAGGGAATGCTAGAAAACACATGTTCAGCAGGGGTATCTTCCTCTAGATAGCTCTTAATACCTTACCAGTAACACCTCTCCATATATATATATAATTTTTTGTGAAGTGTTGAAGTTCTTTGAATATTTTTGAAATTTAAAACCTACATCCTTTACTTTTTTTCGGCATGAGAAAGTACAATGATAAAGCCATGTGGCAGAAACCAAGACAAAGAACAGATGTTTTTAAGCTGATGGTTCTTCCAAATTTTTCAAGCAGACAAGTAATTCAACTATAAAGAGAAAAACCTGCAGTTATTCAAGTGCTTGTATCACAACCTTGTATGATGGCATGTCCTTGTTTGAAAGCACATGTTTCTCCTTATCCAATAGAAATGAGAGCTTGAAACATGTTTTGTTTACAGGCTTCACCTTGCTGATGAAACCTTGATTAATCACAAAACAGATACACCCACTTTAACACATCTAATTTTGATTATCAAATCAGCATACATGTTTACTTTTGTGTGAAGTTAAAATCTTATAAAATATGTTCTGAGAATGAAAAAGCTACATTCACAATGTTCACACCTCGTGTCCAAGAACAATGACAAATTCATCTCTGGAGAATTTAATTTTCGGTTTGTAGCACAAGCAAGGTGTAGATTAGATGACTTGTCAGTATCCTTTAATTGTCAAAGAAAACCCTAAATGAGAGCAAAAATGGAGTTGGTAGTACAATAAAAACGAGGAGGGAAGCAGTAGCTCTAGTTTGGATCACTGTCATTTATATTCATTAAAATCACTCTGCATGATACACTAGCCTTTTAAACACCAGAACGAATTGTTAAAGAACATCATTACATTCTGCCTGGTTAGGTAGTCAGTGCCTTATGGAAACAGATGCAGCATCCAGAGTTGAAAGACTCAGGCTTTGCAGTTTTTGCAAGGAGTAATACTGGCTGGCTCCAAGGGCTAGTACTTGAGTTGTTTCTCATATTCTTGCAGGATCTAGAACCCACAGGCAGTATTAGTGAGTTTCATTAGAGGGTGGGCAAGAGAGTATAGATCAATAAGGATTTGACCGTCAGTGGATTTTCCAGGGTTTCTATATATTAGGCAAGCTCAAACTTCAGCAGTTTAATTCCTGGTTAAATGTTATACTAGATAGCAAGCATAGCCCTCTTACAAAGCTATTATTCCTCTTTTATCAACAGTAAAATGGACTGGTTCAACATGAAACATCTTTGTGAGCTTAAAAGGCAGAATTAGATAAGTAATGCCTAGCTGGTTTTAAAAACCGGAAGGAACCATATTAGTCCAACAACCTACTGACCAATTATACATACCAGATCAAGAAGTATATGTCTAGGCAAGGTTTATCTGAGAACAATTGGTATTTGCTCAAGATTTACCTACATGGCACACAGTAATTAAAAGTATCAGACTGGTAGAACTAACCTTCTTGGATGTTTAACAGACATACTTTAAGGCCTATACTAATTTGGTCAGAGGGAGATAAAGGACAGTTTTTGCTCTTTGCCCTCCTAGGTCAACTAGTTCCAGGGGACTATAAACATCTCTCAAAATGTCCTGTAATTATGGTGGGTCACCTGTTCTCTTGATCAAGGAGGCCAAGGAGACCCCCCCCAGATGGACTTGAACCAATATCCAGTCCATAAAGAGGAGGGTCAACACAGAGGAATCATTTCTTTCATGCTTCATGCTTCCAAGCGAAGCCAACCATGATCGAGCAGGACTCTAACATATCTTCTCTTGGCAGGACTAGTAAAAGAAAAAAGCCAGGGGCTCCTCCCAAGCCATGTGACCCCTGAGGAACATATCCTCAAACAACCTTAAGAGTAAAAATAAATTGGTTTATCTGGGTCAACTGTATGGTCTTAAACACCCAAAAGGAAAGTAGAACCAAAGATTAAAGGGGCCAATATAATTTTTTAAGAGTCCATATGTATAACTAAAGACTATATAACTAGCAACAATGCCAGATAGGCAATACCTTCTTTTGAGTTGTTGGCCAAGGTAGCCCAAGGGACCCCCAGATAGTGACCCAGCATAGAACTGGGAAAATGAACAGCAGACTGCAATCTTATCTAAAGAAATATTGACAACTGATTGCCACTAGATGAGGAATAGCTGACCTTCCTAAAACAAAGATCTCTAGATAGGCTGACTAGGTTCACCAAATGGACAAGTAGTGGGGAATGGCTGGGGGGTGCCTACATCACAGCGGACAGTAGCAGGGATAACAGAGTATAAGTCAGGGGAGGGAGGCTATGGGAGGGTGTCGTATGGGAAGGGTGTACAGTTGAATAAGATGGTTTCGGATGTTCTGTGTGATACACACACACACAAAAAAAATCAACAAATTAAATGAATTATATTTGAGGAGGAAGCATAATAATTTATGTCAAGTTAATTAGTAGAGGTGATAAACATTACCACTGAAATCTACCCAATGGCTTTATAGACATACACAGGTGCCAAGGATCTGAGTGCAACTGATTATGACTAGTAATAATCAGATACATACAGATTAGAGATGCATGTGCCAACATCTCAGTATTATTAGCAAAAACAATAAGTCTTTCTGTAAGAAAAGGTGTATTTTAAAATAAAGTAGAGATCTTTTTTAAATGTTAAAATCTCATTCAACTTTATGTCTTACAGGGCTTATACTGAGTTCAATATTGTATAACTGTATTAATTCAACAGGAACCTAAAAATTTTATAGCCACTTTTGAAAGAGATGTATTTTTGCTCTGGAAACTGTTAATGAGTATGTTAAAGCTGTAATGAAATGCTTCTTCTTCTAAAAAAAAAAAAAGGCGGAATTAGAAACACGATAACTCACAATGCTCTCATGACTGAGGTTTTCCCAGGAATCTTGTTCTCAGCCTATTTCTTTGCATCTGACTGAAGCAGGGATTACTTTTTCCTATAAGGTCTAGTTAATGAAGCTCTTAATAGCCTCAGCTGGATCAGGAGGGATCATATATATCGAATCATGTCTTCTCAAAACCATGGGTTTTTGTATGTGTGTTTGTATGACACCCTCATAATTTCCTTTCAAAACATCCAACAAACTTTGTCACTTAGCCAAAGGAAAATTCCAACATTTTCATGTGGTAGCAAAGCCTAAATGAGCAACATGAACAGAAGACTTTTAACATGCTCATTCACTCACATTTATCCATTCATTCACTCGTTACCTAAAGCAACATGTATTAATGATGTACTTGTGTTGGATATGATACTATTTGCTGATAAATACTAAACACTTGAATAATTATAGATCATTTTGTTTAAAAAAACTTTTATTATTTTTATTTTATGTGTGTTAGTCTATTGCTTGCATGTATGTAAATGCAACTGTATTGAGCAATGCTTGAGGAGGAAGTGAGACAGGCTGTCAGAACCCCTGGAACTGTAGCTAAGGGTGGTTGTTAACCACCATATGGGGGCTGGGAAACAAACTGGGGTCCACTGCAAAAGTGTCAGTGCTCTTAACTGCTAAGTCATCTCTCCTTCCCAAAATCTCTTTAAAGATGATCAATTTCTTCTGAGTTATAAATAAAATATTTTAATCAGACAACCCTTCCTAACTTTATATCAAGACTCACAGAGCCTAGAGCATCATAAATACAAGGTCAGACCAAAATTGATTTGAAGAAGTTTCATTGCTCTTAAATTGATGTCTCTGAAAGAAATTTTAAGCAAAAAATAAAGGTAATGGCTGGGTGTGGAGGCACACGCCTTTAAACCCAGCACTCAGAGGCAGAGGCATGTGGATCTCTGTGAGTTCAAGGCCAGCCTGATCTACACAGTGAGTTCCAGGCCAGCTGGGGCTGCAGTGAGACCCTGTCTCAAAAACAAACAAACAAATAATAAATAAATAAATAAATAAATAAATAAATAAATAAATAAATGTACTAACATCTCCAATTTTATTTGGTATATTTTTTACGATTCAAATAAGTAAGAAAATACTACTAGACATAGTCTAAATGAATGATATGGTCATATTTTCACTTATTGACTAATCTAAATAACTTATAAGGTTATGGAAATACAAATAGGAAATTTTGTTAGAAATACAGCAATGTGTAAATGTCATTTTATTCCAACATTATTTCTGATTACTTATGAGAAAGCTTCAGATACATGTCAATATATATTAACGTCTTTGATATACCTCTTTAGCATTGCAGTCTTACCAGTTTTCTTTGTCTTTTGAGATAAGGTCTTGCTATATATAAGGTTATGGAAATACAAATAGGAAATTTTGTTAGAAATACAGCAATGTGTAAATGTCATTTTATTCCAACATTATTTCTGGTTACTTATGAGAAAGCTTCAGATACATGTCAATATATATTAACGTCTTTGATATACCTCTTTAGCATTGCAGTCTTACCAGTTTTCTTTGTCTTTTGAGATAAGGTCTTGCTATATATCCCAGGATGACCTCAAACTCTATGTAGCCCAGACTGATTACAAATTCCTGATTCTCCTGCCTCAGCTTCCTGAGTGCTGTGATTGTAAGCATATGTCACTATGCTTGAGCAAGCCCTCACTTTTGTTTTGACAACACTGTACCCCTCTGAGTAAAGGAATTGAGCTATGAATCAAGGGAGATGTGCATGAGTGGGAGGGTGGGGGGCAGTGTAAATTCCAAGAGACTTGTTATCATTTGATTGTATGTACTTGACAAGTTTTCATGCTCTTTACAAATATGATGTCACTTATTTCTGACACCAGCCAGAGGATTCATAGAATAAGTATGGAACTCAGTGATAGATGACTTCAGATTTCCCTCCTTTTTCAATTCCTTTTTTATAGGTACAATAGTGACTTGGATTCATGGTCAGATCTTAACATATTTAAGCATTTGGAAGTTTTTTAAATTGTTATTAAGTTAAACTTTTCAGAATATGCCCTGGCATCATAATCAGAATCGTACAAAGAGCAAAGCTCCATATATAAATAGTTAAACAATACAGTAAAGATGGTTATGGTTGCTAAAGTTGCTGATATAAATACTTATCTTGGAAAATAAACACTAATCTTTATTCACTACTTATTTGTAAATCTAATATAACTGACTATCCTTTACTCATCTAGCAACCCTAAGTAAATAGACCTAAATAAAAGCAAAATTAGAGTAAGTGGACTATGCATTAATGTTGATTATTCATAAAACTATCAAAAAGGAATTAACTGATATACTCTTATCATTGTATATTCATTCAATTTTCAACTTAGATCATTTTATTTATTTATTCATTTATTCTATTTTTTTTGTCTTTTTTGAGACGAGGTCTCCCTGTAGCCCCAGCTAACCTGGAACTCGCTATGTAGACTAGGCTGGCCTTGAACTCTCAGAGAACTGCCTGCCTCTGCCTCCTAAGTGCTGGGATAATTGAAGTTTTTCAATTTTTTTCCTTTTTTGAAAAGTTTATTTATTTTGGAGGGCTGAAAAAATGGCTCAGCAGTTAACACTGGTTGTTCTTGCAGAAGACCAGGGTTGGAATTCCAGCACCCACATGGCAGCTAACAACTTTCCATAACTCCAGTTCCAGGGAATCCAATGGCCTCTTCTGTCCTCTATAGGCATTGCACAACTCCAGTGCACTTACCTATGTGCAGGCAATATACTCATTCACATAAAATAAAAATAATATTTTTTTAAAGGCACTGTTTCTGTAATTAAACAAAAAATTTATTTTAAAAAAATTTTGTATTGATTTTTTGTGTATTTATGCAGAACATTCCATACAACTTTAATCATCTTTATACCCCATCCCAATGGCTCCCTCCCATAGCCTCCCCTATCCCCCACTGGAGCCTATATACTCTTTCACTGTTACTGACCACTGTGCTGTCAGTGCCCCCAGCCTTTCCCAGTTTAAGTCCATCCACTGAGTCTAATCAGCTTATCTACCGTCTCCTGTTTTAGGAAGATCAGCTCTTTTTTATCTAGTAGCAATCACTTGCCAATATTCCTTTAGATAACATTGGGGTCTTCTGTTTTCCCACTTCTATGCTGGGTTACTTTCTTCCTGAGTTTGCATGGGACTTGTGTGTGCTGACACCTATGCTACAGAATCACATAAGCGGATTCCCAGGAGCTTGTAGGACTCTGTTTCCATATGGTCATGCCCATCCTCGCTTGGCTCTTACAATCTCTCTGCTTCCTCTTCTACAATGGTCCATGAACCTTTGGTGGATGAAGTTTAATAAAGGGGTCCTGTCCAAGGTCTATTATTTAGCATATTCTTGATCTCTACACTGTGGCCATTTGTGACCTTTTGTGTTCCTGGCCCTCTGCTACATGGGAAGCTTCATTATTGAGAACTGATTCCTTAGTGTCCTCTTCTTTATCCCTGTTCTATGTTCCATGAGCCTTAGGTGTAGAGGTTGCATTGCAGATGTGTCCCATAGGCCTGGGCAATTCATAGACAATGTCCGTGTGTGACCAGTTGTGGTCCTTGGTATTAGTCTCTTCACTGGTGCAAAATGAGCTTACTTGATGAGTGGTGACTTGGATATTTGTCCTTAAATATAAGGATACATATTTTGTACATAGTAAGAAATCACATGAACCTAGCAATGTGAGAGTTTTGGAGTTTTCGCTAAGATCTATGACTACTCCAGCCATGTGTGTTAGGTTATGTTACAGTACCACACTTGAGTTTCTTCCCTTTGAGTGGCCTTTAAGTCAAATTAGGTAGCTGTTGATTTCCCCCAAGACAAAAGTGCCACTGCTACATTAATGGAGTATGCTGTGCTGGCTGTTGATGTGGTGATTTGGTCTTGAAGCTGGTGCTGGATCATCCATAGATGTTTTCCCTTGGCATTTTCATGGAGTTCTCCAATGCTATGAGAGCTGGCCTTCAGGGAAAGTGGCTTCCAGGTCAGTTGCAGCTCTATTTCTCCAAATCCTATGTCTGACTTCTTCTGCAATAGGGTCTTATCTTCAGTTTCTGGGAGGCCATCAAGGGCTGTGGCAATAGCCTGAGTAATTTTGGGAGTCTCTTGGACTACAATGGCCAACAACTCAAAGGAAGGTATCTCCTGACTGCCATTATTGCTTGTTATGTAGCCTTTAGCTATACATATGGACTCTTAAAAAATTATATTGGCCCCTTTAATCTTTGGTTATCCATTCCCTTTGGGTGTTTAATACCATACAGTTGGCCCAAATAAACCAATTTATTTTTACTTTTAAGGTTGTTTGAGGATATGTTCTTCAGGAGTCACATGAGCTTGGGAGGAGCCCCTGGCTCCTGTCTTTTGCCGGCTCCATCTATGCAAAGTTAACTCAAAGGTCTTTCTCAAAGGTGCAGGGCTTCATTTGGAAGCATGGAGGAAATGTTTCCTCCATGTTGACCCTCCTCTTTGTAAATTGGACACTGGTACAAGTGGGGAAGACCCCGTCTTGTGGGCTCTCCATGGCCTCCCTGAACAAGAAGACAAGTGACTCACCACAGTTACAGGACATTTCGAGAGATTCTTCATAGTCCCCTGGAACTTCGTCGACCTGGAACAACAAGGAACAAAAACTGTCCTTTAAGTCCCTCTGACCAGATTAATATAGGCCTCAGATGTGGCTGCTAAGCATTCAAGGTTAGTTCCACCAGTCAGGTACTTTTAATTACCATGTGCTATGTAAGTAAAACTTCGTCAAAAACCAAATGTTCTCAGACAAACCTTGACTAGACATATATTTTGTTCCCTGAACTAGTTGTATGTATAATTTGTCAGTAGGTTGTTGGACTAATATGGTTCCTTCTAACCCTTCTGCCATGGTTTCCCATTTAAAGTGCCCCCATTTCCCCATTTCTCTCTTGATAATACCTACCTTTTTCCTATGGTCTCACCTTTCTTGAGATCCTTCTTTCCCTTTATCCAAGGTTCCTTGTATAACCCTCCATCCCCGTCCCATTTAAATAACCCCATTTTTATCCATATATCCTTTAGTAACACCTGTTTCCTACTGTTCTTCTCTCTCAGGTTCTTTCTTTTCCTTTACCTCCCTAGTTCCTTTACATTATCCTGGTTCCTCTAATTATGTCTGGATACATACTTATAAGGATTTGGTGCTAGGATCCATATATGAGGAAGAACATACGTCATCTGTTTTTCTGAGTCTGTGTTACTGCACTTAGTATAACACTTTCTAGTTCCATCCATTTACCTGCAAATTTCATGATTTCATCTTTCTTTACTGCTGAGTAAAACCCATTGTACAAATGAACCACATTTTCATTATCCACTTGTCAGTCGAGGGACACTTAGGTTGCTTCCATCCCTTAGCTATTGTGAAAAGAGCAACAACAGACATGGATGTACAAGTGTCTCGGCTACAGGATGAGTTTTTTGTGTATATGCCAAGGTGTAGTATAACTGGGTCAAATGGTAGGTTCATTTGTTGTTTTTTAAGGGTTCTCCACACTGTTTCCATTGGATTTGAACACGTTTGCAATCCCACCAACAGTGGATGAGCATTCCCCTTTCCCCACATCCTCCCCAACATTTGGTATCATTTGTTCTCTTGATCTTACCCAGTCTAACTCAGGTAAGATGAAATCTTAAAGTGGTTTTAATTGGCATTTCTGTAATTAGTAATGATGATGATCACCTTTTAAGATGCTTCTTAGCCATCTTTGTTTCTTCTTTTGAGAACTCTCTGTTCAGCTCCTTAGCCTAACTTTTATTTGGGTTACTTCCTTTCTTTAGTCTTTGCTTTTTTGAGTTCTTTATATATTCTGGATGTTAAACCTCTGTCAAATGAGTTGCTGATGAAGATTTTCTCCAACTCTTTGGGTTTTCTCTTCATTTCCTTTGTTGTTTCTTTTGATGTACAGAAGCTTTTTAGTTTAATGAGGTCCCATTTGTTGATTCTTGACCTTATTTCCTGAGCAATTGATGTTCAGTTTAGAAAATCTGTTCCTACACCTATATCTTTTAGGTTTTTCCCAATGTTTTCTTCTAACAGTTTCAGCGTTTCAGACTTCACATTGAGGTCTTTGGCCCAGTTGGAGTTGACTTTTGTGCAAGGTGAAAGATAGGAGTTTAATTTCATTCTTTTACAAGTGGAGATCAAGTTTGCCAGCACCATTTGCTGATTATGCTGTCTTTCCTCCAGTGAATGTTCTTGGCCCTTTGTCAAATATCAGGTGGCTGAAATTTCATGGATATTTTTGTCTTTAATTTTGTTCCATTGATCTATGGGTCTATATTTGTGCCAGTACCGTGTTGTTTTTATGACTATAGCTCTGCAATATAGTTTAAAATCTAGTATAGTAATCTCCCAGTATTGCTCTTAGTGCTGAGGGTTGCTTTGGATATATGATGTCTTTTGTGCTTCCATATGAATCTTAGGATTTTTTTCCAATTATGTGAAGAATGTCATTGGGATTTTGATTGGCATTGCATTGACTCCATAAATGGCTTTTGGTAGGATGGTAATTTTCACAATATTAATTCTTCCAATCCATGAGCATGGAAGGTCTTTCCATCTCTGATGTCTTAATGTCTTTATTTAAAGATTTAAAATTTTCATTGTAGAAGTCTTTAATGTGTTTGGTCAGGTTTGTTCTAAAATATTTTTTTTTCTTTTTCAGGCTATTTTGAAAGGGAGTGTTTCCATGTACTCCCTCTCTGATTGCTTGTCATTGGTATATAGAAAGGCTACAGACTTCTGTAGATTAATTTTGCAACCTGCCACTTTACTAAAAGTGTTAATCATTTCTAGGAGTTTCCTGGTGGAATTTTTGGCATCTCTTAGATATAATATCATCTAGTCTGCATCTGCAAAAAAGTATAATTTGATCTCTCTATGGACACTGGTGGATTTTTTTTTCTTTCCTTTTTTTTTTCTCTTTCTTCTTCTTTGATTGATTTATTTATTTTTATGGGGATTTTGGCTACTCTAACATTACCCCCTCTGAAGAGGTAACCCTAAAATCTTTAAAGGATTTGCTACAAGCTACAAAATACTTTTGACATTTTGCCTTTGGAACAAAGTATGTTGCTTGATCTCTTCTTTTCCAATTATTACTCCTTTAATTTCCTTCTCTTGTCTTAATTCTCTTGCAACAGTTTCAAGCACTATGTTAAAAAGGAGTGGAGATACTGGAAAGCCTTGTCTGGTTCTTGATTTTAATGGGAATGCTTCCAGTTTTTCTCCATTTAGAATGATGTTGGCCTTTTTTTTTTTTTTTTTATACAGCTTTAATT
>NW_008349975.1:9122919-9133659 GCF_000622305.1 Nannospalax galili
AATTTTTTGAGATGACCATGTGGTTCTTGTCTTTGAGTCCATTTATATGATTTATCACGTTTATTGACTTATGTATATTGAACCATTCCTGCATTTCTGGAATAATGCCTACTTGATCATGATGGATGATCTTTTTGATGTGTGTCTGTATATGGTTTGGAAATATTTTGTTGAGAATTTTTGTGTCTGTGTTTATTAAGGATTCTGGGTTTATACTTTTCTTTTTTGATTGAGTCTTTACCTGGTTTAAGTATTAGAGTGATACTGGCTTTATAGAAGGAATTTGAAATTTCTAACTCAATTTCTATCATTTTGAATAAATTAAGTAGTATTGGATATAGATTCTCTTTAAATGTCTAGTAGAATTCTGCTGTAGATTCATCTGGTCCTGGGACTTTTTTACTCAGGAGGTTTTGTATTACTTGTTTCAATTTCCTTATGTGTTATGGGTCTGTTTAAGCTGCTGATCTCTTCTTGGTTTAGTTTTGGTGATTCCTGTTCTTTTAGATATCTGTCCATTTCTCTTAAGCTTTCAAGTTTAGTAGTGTATAAGTTTTTAAAGTATTCCCTTAAAATGTTCTGGATCTTTTTGTTGTCTATTGTGATGTTTCCACTTTCATCTCTGATTTTATTCATTTGGAGGTGCTTTTTCTTTATTTTGGCTAACTGGATTAAGGTTCTGTTAATCTTGTTTATCTTTTCAAAGAACTGGCTCTCAGATTCATTCATTCTTTAAATTGTTTTCCTTGTTTCAGTCTCATTTCATTAATTTCTGCTCTAATTTTTTGTTATTTCTTCTTGTCTGCTGGGTTTGGGTTTCATTTGTTGTTGCTTTTCATGTGTCTTGAGTTCGAATGTTAAGTCTTTTACTTGTGTTCTTTCTGATTTTTTTAATGTAGGCACTTAGAGCTATAAACTTCCCTCTAAGGAGTGCTTTCAATGTGCCCTAAAGGTTTTGTTGTGTTGTATTGTATTTTTCATTTAGTTCCTGAAATATTTTTATTTCTTTTTTAATTTCCCCTTTGACCCATTCATCATTCAGGAGTGTGTTGTTTAGTCTCCATGTGTTCATGTGGTGACTAGGGCTTCTTCCGGAGGGTTTCTTCTGGTGTTGAGTTGAAGCTTTATTGCATTGTAGTCTCATAGAATGCATGGAGTTATTTCTATCTTTCTGTATTTGTTGAGGCTTGTTTTGTGCCCCAGTATGTCGTTGATTTTGCAGAACATTCCTTGAGGTGCTGAATAGAAAGTATATTCTTTGGTGCTTGGGTGGAATATTCAGTAGATGTTTGTTAGGTCCATTTGATGTACAGTATTGTTTAATTCCAATGTCTCTGTTAATTATCTGTCCTGTTGACCAATCTAATGAAGACAATGGCATATGAAGTCCTCTACTATTAATGACTTGGGATTAATCTTGGTCTTAAAGCCCTGTAGTACTGTTTTTATGAAGTTGGTGCATCAGAGTTTGGTGAACATATGTTTATGATTGTAATATCTTCTTGGTCAACTGTTCCTTTGATCAGAATGAAGTGGTCCTCTTTTTCTCTTCTGATTAGTTTTACTTTGAAGTCAATTTTGTCAGATATTAGAATTGCAATGCCTGCTTTTTTCTTAGTACTATTTGCTTGGAATATTTTTTTCAGTTATTTCACCTTAAGGTGATACCTGTCCTTGAAAGTGAGATGGGGTTCTTGCAGACAACAAAATGATGGGTTTTGTTTCTTAACCCATTCAACTAGCCTGTTTCTTTTGACTGTGGAGTTCAGTCCATTGATATTTAAAGTTGTTAATTAAAGATATATATTGACTCCTGTCATTTTGAATTCTGTTCACATTCTTGGTGTAACTCTGCCATTCCACAGTTATTCCTTCATTAAGTTTCTGTTACCCCCTAGGTATAGTCATTCCTTTCTTCAGCTCTTTGTATTGCTTCAAGAGCTCTCTGGAGGGCTGGTTTTGTGGACATGAATTTTTGCAACCTATTTATGTCATGGAAAATTTTTCTTTTCCCTTTGACTATAATAGACATTTTGGCTGGGTAAAGTAGCCTGGGTTGGCATCTGTGGTCATTTAGAACTGGGAAAACTTTGGTCCAGGCCCTTCTAGCTTTCATAGTCTACACTCAAAAGTCATCTGTAATTCTGATGGGTTTTCCTTTATATGTGACTTGTTATTTTTTCTTTTGCAGCTTTCCATATTCTCTCTTTAATATTTTTACTATGATGTGCCATGGAGAGTTTCATTTATGGTTCTGTCTTCTCCTTCCTCTATGCCTATGAAGTGTAAGTTTGGTCTTTCTATGGTGTCACATAATTCCTGCATGTTCCATTCTTGTGTTTTCTTAAATTTTTCATGATCTTTGCTAGAATGGTCTAATTCATCTGCTTTATCTTCCACTCTTGATATTCTGTTTTCCATTTCATTCACCCTATTGGAGAGGCTTTCTCCTGTCATTTCTAACTGGCCTATTGAGTGTTTCACTTCCTTCTTCATTTTAGCCTGAATATTCTTCAATTTTTCTAACTTTTTTCTGAAATCATTCAGAAGTTTATCCCTATCTTCTTTCAGTTTTTTTGGTTTCTTTGTGTGTTCTTTAATTTCACTGAATTCTTTTATCATGTTTATAATTTTTCTTTTGAATTCCTTGCCCTGTGTTATCTCTAGGGGCATCTCATTGTACTCCTCTGCATGACTGTTGGTACTTGGTGGGGATACATTATTTGGGTTTTTCATGTTAATATTTCTTTGCTCTAAGTTTGACATGTGAATTTCTTTTGTGGTTTCTGATTCTTGTGTGAAACTCAAGCCTTCCTTTGCTGAGTTTAGGTCTGCTTCTTTTTATAAACTTTATGCACCTTTGTGGTTTACTTGCTGGGCATGAAAAGCTGTTTGGTCTAGGCCTCAGGGTCTCTCTTTTGATTTTATATTGGAGGGGCTACATGGCTTTAGTCCTGCTTCTCAGGAGTTCTGACAGAGGTCCAAGTCAGATGAGGACCAGATGCCCTCAGGCTTTCTCCTAAGTTCTGGATCCCTTTAATCCGCAGGCACAATACAATTTGGGAGGATTGCTAGGGAAAGGTAAGATTCAGGACCCTCAGGTATTCAGGGAAGGAGCCTAGTATCAGGAGTCCAGAGCAATCAGGGAAAGAGGCAGGCCTCAGGAATCTCCGTTGGGGCCAGAGATGAAGGATGGTCTTAGGTATGCAAAGGCAAGGTGGGGAAGGGGACTGGCTTTGAGGGCTCCAGGGGACTAGACTGAGGAACTAGGTGGGTCTATGTTCAAAGGATCAGGAAGTAGTAGGGAGTTTGGGCCAAGAGAGTAGTCCATATGTCTGGGGTGCCAGGAGAAGAAATGGGCCAGTGCCCATGCTAGGAGGTGAGACTGGGTTGGGGAGCTGGGATGGTGAATGAGGTTGTGGGAGTCAGAGTGTAGTGGGTTGGGTCAAACTTACCCAGGAAAGATGGTGGCCTCAGGAAGTTTGGGGGTTGGGCCAGGCAGGGATGAAGGCTGATCTCAGGTATGCAAAGCAGATGTGGGGAGAGAAAAGGATTTGAGGGCTCCAGGGGACAAGACTGAGGAACTGGGTTGGTCTGGGTACAGAGGATCAAGATGCAGTGGGGAGTCTTGGCCAAGAGGGTAGTCCAGAGGTCTGGAGTGCCAAGAGAAGAAATGGGTCAGTGCCCACACAGGAGGAGAAAGTGGTGGGCAAGCTGAGAGGGTGAATTGAAGTTTTTCAAATTTTTATTTTATTATTTTTTATTTTATGTGTATGAGTGTATTGCCTGCATGTATTTGAGTGCACCTGTGTCATGCAATGCCACAGAGGTCAGAAGAGGGCTTCCTTAACACCACTTCCAGGGAAATCCAAAGTTTTGAAATTTTATACAATTTATTTTGATAGAAATTAGATCCCCTCCCCTGTCTTCACCTTATCTACCACTCCCCACCCAATTTCATGTGAGATTATATATATGAAGGTCTATATAGTCACCTTGAATCCCTAACTGCCTTTCCATATGGGTCTATCCATTGGAGCCTGGTCAACAGAGAAAGAGTTTCACTCTTAAATGAGATTAACACTCTCCCTCCTAGGTGCCATCAGTTGCCAATAGTTCTTCATGTAGGCTTGGGGTTTCTTACCCACCTCCCCACTTTCATGCTGTGATTTTGTCTGGCTTGAGCTTAGATGGGAGTTGAGCATCCTTTCACCATTGTTAAAAGTTTGTATGAGTAAACTTCCAGCTCTCTGGAAAGCTCTGTGTGTTTGTGGTCATCTACCACCTCTGGCTCTTATAATCTTTACGCCCCTCTTCTGCAATGATTGTTGAGCCTTGTGAGACAGAGGTTTGACATGGGTGTCCTATTCAGTCATAAGAACTCTACAGCAACTTATTCTCTGCACCTTGCCCAGTTGTGGGTCTCTGTGTTAATCACCATCTGCCACATAAGAAATTTTCTCTGGTGAAAGTTGAAAGATGCATTAATCATAACAAGTCTGGGAGGTCTTACAGGTCTGAGGGATGCTAGAAGATCCTAGAGACCCTAGCAGGCCTGAGAATTGAAATGGCTGATGCAGGGAAGTGTGGAAACTTGAAGTCTTAATACATAAAAAGGAGTTTATTAAACACCTAAAACCAGAGTTTGTTACATGAGATTGCTTTCAGGACAGAAAAGAAGTCTGAGATTATTCCTAAGACATGCTCTATATTCAATGAGGAAAAAAAATCTTGGGTCATACTTTAAGTAAATGTTTGACTCAAATTCAGAAAATTCAATTCAATTATTAGAAAAATAACTGAGAAATCCATGTGGGATGGAAATCAAAGGAGAGAACAGTGGTCAATTTTAATTTACCTTTTTTCTTTCACTTACATTTTATAATTTCTTTATTTGAAAAAAAAAACTTTGAAACTCTAAATGGGTTTTAAAAATCTAAAATTAAATGCAAAATGATTAAAGAGAAAAGAAAATACATGAAAACGGTTTTAGTTCATGCTGCTATCTAAAAATACCATCGCTTGTGAGTCTGCGACAACAAATGCTGACTTCTCACAGCCCTGGAGTTCGGGAAATCCAAGATCAAGGAACTTGCAGATCTTGTGATACTGAAGAGATTTTTGCATGTATAAGCTCCCTTCTTCATCCTCTCATAGCAAAGGGCGGAAGTTCTGTTCTCTCTTTTATTATAAAGATATGAATACTGTCATAAGAGCTCTACCTTCATGAAATTACTGAAACACAACTACTTACTTTCTAAGTACCATCGCATTAGGATTTAAAGAGTTTTGAGGGCTAGAGAGAAGACTCAGCAGTTAAGTACACTGACTGTTCTTGTGGAAGAACCGGATTTGAATCCCAGCACTCATATGGCAGCTAACAACTGTCCATAATGCCAGTTGCAGGGGATCTGACATCCTCTTCTGTCCTCTGCAGGTGTTGCACGACATGGGTGCCTACATGCAGGTGATATATGCATACACATAAAATAAAACAATACATAAAATATTTTAAAGAGTTTTGAATTTGGTGGGGCCATAAAATTCATTCCATAACAGAAAACAATGTCATTTATAAGGCGCATAGTCATAGTCACCACCCTACTAATATACAAAGCATTTGATTATTGGATACTTCATATTTGAAAAGATCATAGGCTTAAACATAGCTCCTTGCCATTCATAAAAATGTGATCTTATATTTTCATAAGCAGACTTAAACTCAAGGGGTTTGCTTTTTCAAACCTCTCCTACCCTATTGATTTGATTTTTGAGAATTAAATGTGGAAAGGAAGAATGGTATTAAGAAAGTGATTGGAAACAGCAGTTGTGTGTTACAAGTGGATCTGGTTGACTATTGCATTCCTTCCTATTTACTACATCAATATTGCTTGGAAGACAGCATATGGCAGAGAGGAAAATGAATCAAAATTGATATGCAGTCCAGCTGTGCATGTGCCATTTGTCTTCATATGACGTTAAAAATAAATTTCAGATTCCAACTTTACAGAGAACTATGGTTACCTTTGTCCCAGAAGTATATAATATCTATTTTTTATCTAAAATATACATAACATTTGGGGGGGTAGGAACAAGATTTGAGATTAATCAAATAATTAGGTTGGAAAAGTGAGTTTAATTTAAATTGAAAATGAAAATTTGCCTAGTTACTAGATTACTCACATTGAAAGTAGTCAAAATATACCTTGTAAATAAAAATGTTTCCCTTTTTATAATTAACAGATTTAATATAATGGTAGAATAAAAAAATTAAATTAAAACAGAATAGTATGCTCTTCTAACATGTTGAAATTTTATGTTGTTAAATAGAATGGCATTTCTAAATAGTATTTTAAAAAATAATTTCTATTAAAGAATCTACAGGAAATTCATGAATACATATTCAGAGACTCATATAATGTAACATTAAGTTTAAAATGTATTTATGTTTAGTTAGTTTTAATGCATAATAAAATAAAAATAACACAGTTTAAATAAAACTACTTTTTCTGGTTTGATATATTACAGTTATTGAAACTATCCTTTAAAGTATTGAAAAGCTGAAATAATTTGCATTAGAAGTAAATATTCAACTGAAATGTAATTAGATTGAATTTTCTCCTTCATTAAGCATATGGATAATCAGATGTGCATTTTCATTTCAAAAGTTTATTATAGTAAATACATAAATGTAATTATAAGCATTCTCATTAATTTGTCTTTGATTTCTTGCCACTCTACCTATATGTCCGATTTCACATCTATGCAGGTCATTATCTTGAATCAAGTTTCTCTTTTAGGTGTATGGATTATTCCTATATTTGGAAGGTTTTCTGTCACTTACAGGCAAAGAGCCATAGAAGCAAACTTGATATTTACTCACCCAGATACTTGAAAACAAAGGCAGATAATGAGGGAGGCAACTATGCAGACGTACTTTGGATGCTACTGATTAAGACTTGTGATTCATCATTATGGACCATTTGTTAGATACCTGCTGTGGTTTCATGCCCAGAACTGGTTATTATCTATTTTAATAGGTAAAAGGAATATGTGAGCTTTTACGTAGAACCTATCAAATATGTTGGTTTAAAAATAATAATGTATTGATCATCTAAAACTCTGTTAACTTGGAGATAGATGATTGATTAATACATTCTCACTGAAAGAGACTGCAGAGTATTCAGTCCTAAATGGGACATCTATATCACACTCTTTCCTCTGAAGGCTCAGGGATCATTGCAGTAGAGGGAGTAGAAAGATTGTAAGATCCAGAGATTGTGGATGAATACACGGAAATTGTGTTTTCCAAATACAACAGGGTAATTGCATACATGAACCTACAGGGTTTATGATGGGAAACACTAGACTTAGTCAAATTCATGCTAGAAATAATGTTCCAGTATTTTGGGGGGAGATGGACAAGAAGCTCCAGCCCTAGCTGAGAAACTATTGGTGATTGATAGCTGTTTGGAGAAAGCCATTTACCTTTAAGGTGCGATTTTTGAGTAGTCTGACAGACTCCAAAGGATAAACCCGCACTCAGAAGCATTTGGGGACCACAAATTAGACTTCATGGGCCTCTAAGAAATGAAGACATTAATTCAGGAAGTTAATAAGGTGGGAATGGAGATGGAGAAGGGGAGGTCAATATGATCAAAATATATTGTATGAAGTTCTCGAATCAATACAAGTATTTTTAAATGAAATTTTTGTGTATTTCATACAGAACAGCTTAAACAATCTTAATCTTGATACCCTCATCCCCACTGGCACCCTCCCATAGAGCCCCCTTCTCCCCTGATTGGAGCCCATATTCTCTAACATCCAAATATTTTTTAAACTCTGCTGAAAATGCTTATTGAAATAAAAATGGCATAAACTTAAAAGATACACATTGTGCTGCTAAATGCCGCTACTATGAATTCCTTTCATCTCCCTACTTACTTCTGTTACTGAAAAACTTCCAGGAAGTAATTGATGAGCAAAATAAATATGTTCACCACCTTTAAAAATTCTTATTATTGTCTCATTAATCAAAAAGTATATGACATTTCTATCTACATTACAGCAGTGCTTATAAAAGAAACAGCATGGGGGCTGGAGAGGGCTCAACAGTTAAAAGCACTGGCTGGTCTTGCAGAAGAGCTAGATTCAAATATCAGCACCCACGTGCTGGCTAACAACCATCCATAACTCCATTTCCAGGGGATCTGGTGATCTCTTCTGTCCTCTGTGGACATTGTATGACATGAGTGCCCTTGCATACACGCACACAATATACACCATACATAAAATAAAAATGCCTGATTTTAGCATTTGTAAGGCCAAGAGTGAACCTAAATCCCTGTCCTTTCCCTCAGATGTCTTGGACTGTGCTGTACGCCCAGCAAGGTTTCAATCATTCTTTTACTGAAACAGTATCTCCAGCATGAAATGGGAAGGTAGAATCAGGACCCATACATATCTTATCAGAGAATCTTGCCCTTTGATCCCTATATCTAGAGTATTAAACACAAAACAACAACAGACTTCTCTCATTGTTTACAATGAGAAAATCAGACTGCTTTCAGCACTTTGATTATTCATACTCTATCTTAAACTGTCCTCTGTGGAGGACCAGGAGAACTCCCAAGGGATAAGAGGAGCATAGGGCTCAGTGCAGTTTTATTTACAAAACATGCACTTATAAACATTGTTTATAAATACTAACTTTTTGGTTGCAAGTTTAGGTAAAAGTCTTTAGCCTTGATTAAGTCCATATTGTAAAAGTCATTCCTATGAAACAAGTATATAATTACAAAGTGATTTAAAGGAGCAGGCATGGTGGTGCACACCTTTAATCCCATCACTTGGGTACTTGCAGGAGCAGGTGGATCCCTCTGAGATATAGGCCAGCCTGGTCTACATAGTGAGTTCTTGGTCATCTAGGGCTACAGGGAGACCCTGTCTCAAAGAGATCAAAAGCACAAATGAACAAAAAGCAAAACAAAATAAAACAAAACAACAAAACAACAAAACCCCAAAGTTATTTAAAGGAAAATAAAAAGTTCTATGAGGTTTCACTATACATATATTTTGATTCAACCATTTAAAAATAAATTCCTCATAAATAATTTATAGACAGTATATGTTTAGGAAAAGAAAATGCATGCCTGGTAATGAAAAATGCCAACATTTGGGTAAGTGTACTTCTAAGAAGAAAGAAGAGGAGACGAAGACACAGTTGGCCCTAGGACACATCCATTAGTCTGTTTCCATTGCCGGCAACACAGTACTGCAAACTGTAGAAATTATGCTTTTTGAAAGAGGTTTATTTTTGTTCCCAGTGCTGGTAGAAAGTTGAATGCCTACACCTGGTGCAATCTCCTTTTAGGCAGAATCCCAAGATAACACAACATATCATATGGCAAGACACAGAGAGAATATGTGCATCTGTGTGTGTGTGTGTGTGTGTGTGTGTGTGTGTGTGTGTTTACACGTGCAGGTGTGTTTACACGTGCAGGCACATACTCATTCACAGCATCCCCTAATCTATCTGGAATACCACAAGAGTCTCACACCATGCTTTTATTTAATGAAAATGATCTCCCAGATATCTCACTTCTAAACACTGTAGTTGAATTGTTTCCACCCATTTACTAGCTCACAATTAAATTTTAACATAAGAGAACTGTAGGATCACTCTCAAACTATATCCAGACCACAGCACAATATTTTCAACATTAAAAGTAAAACCAAGTCAAGCATCACCAATTATCAAATTCTATTGACTCTAAGTAGTGTCTATTTTGGTATTTGGTGAATATCTAAGATTTTTTTGTTATAGACATATTTTCTTGTAAACAAATTATATTATTTGGGTAGAAATTTGAAGAAAGAGAGACAGCCCAACTAAAGAGGTGATAGGAAGAGTCAAGAGAAAGCATTGTAGGGCAGGATAGTTCAATGTCTGAGAAACAGAAGAATTAACATTAGAAATAATCTATTTGTGCATTTGAATAAGATGCATGCAAATGAACAAATCTGCTTATATGTCACTAATATGTGCTTACTACTTTAAAGTTTTTTCATGAATATCTGAGCTTAAATTATCAAAAAAATGGTCTCAAAATGTTTACCAGCAGAATAAGCCTATATCAGTGATTATAAACATCTTAAATTATATGTTGATCATTTTAAAGGTTTTAATCAAATAGAGCACACAATCCATTAAACAGAGAAATAACAATTCTCTGATTTTATAATTTGAATATGAATATTGAACTATTACCACAACTGTTCTTTGTAATTTATGGTAACTTCATGTTGATGGACTGTTCTTAGACTTGTTATTTTCCACTCAGATGTGGAATTAATTGCTGGTAATTCTATACCCTTGAGGTAAACAGATCATGATTTAGAGGTCCTGTGAATAAGTTACTTTCATTCAACTTTTTTTCTATTTTTTTTCTCATTTTCTTAAAATCACAACTTCTACCATCACAATCTTTAAGAAGTTTTTGATAATTTATCTGTGATTGAGAATTAACCATATGTCATATGGTACAAAGAAATGGGCTTTAAACCACATTTAAGGTTGTGCCTTCTTATGTAGTACCTAAATTCTTGTTATATTGAGAATTTGGCTCAGTGTTGATGGCTTTCCTAACAATCATGAGGCCCTGGATTCCATCCTTTGAACCTAAATAAATAAATAAATAAATAAATAAATAAATACATAAATATGATTTGAAACTA
>NW_008349975.1:9134611-9170448 GCF_000622305.1 Nannospalax galili
TAATCAGAAATATGACTTCTTATAAAACAAAATTTATAAGAAAAATCAAGGCTTAAATGTTTAGAACACTATAAACTTTTTATTGCAATATAAAAGTGTCTTCCTTTAAGGACATTGACCTAGAGGTTTGAAATAAGATTAAGGATAGAAACAGGACTCAATAATCATGTGTCTTTGCCTTATGTTTATCATGCCTTTTAACTACATTTTGTGAGGCAATGGTTAAACAATGAAATTCTGCTGTTTACTCCATGAACTACTAGAGGCCACCTACTAGCCTCTTCAAGTCCCATTTTGACTCTTTTGATAAAGGGCCCTTCCCATACTCCCTGTACTGTGGGAGAAGTGAGTGAGAATGTAGATGCGATCAACCTGCTCACTCCCCATGCCAAGCAACAGTAGGTGGTGTTCAATCAGTGCTATTTCACTTCTCATGTCCTTTATCCCATTGTATCTTTGACAGGATGCTGACAATAGACTTTTCTTCTGAATGCTATTACTATAGTTTTGATCTCATGAAACTGATCTAAGTCATTAGTGTCTGGGGCCATTTGGGTCTTTATAACAAAATACTCAAGATTGCATCATTTATAAGAACAGAAGTACATTTTTCACACATTTGCTATCTGGAATGTCCCAGTTCAAGGTGATAAATGGTTCCATGTTCGCCAAAGATGCTCTCTCTGCTTGCAAAGCGGCTTCTTGCTGAGGTTTCTGGACATGGTGGGACGCAAAAAGGAATGCAAGTCAACTCCTCTGTTAAACCACTTTGATAAGGACCTTAATACCATTCATATAGAAACCACCATAAAAGACCCCATCTGTCAATAATATAATATTGGCTACTCACTATCAGCATGTGAAATTTGGTGAAGACACATTCAAACTGCAGCTTGTGAGAATGTACCCTATCATACATTTGTTATACATTAAAATATAAAATTGCATTGTGATCATTTTCAGAATCATTGTAAAATACCTTGAGTACTTCAATACATGTTACACATCAGCAGAATTAATTGTTAATTTTTAATTTTCACCTGGCTGGTTTCCAACATGACTCACTGATGGTAAAGAACCACAACTAATTTACATATATTAGTATCACCTGGACTAGTTCCTCATTATTGCAATGGGTAATAAAGATCCTGATAAAACAATACATGAAAGGAATATATATGCACAATCACATGTTCGGTTTTTACTTCCTTGGTGGGCTTGATAGCAGAATTATAAAGATTAGAAAGATGCTTGACATGCAGTAAGACATTACAGTCATTTTATTATGAGGAGTTGAAGAACAGTCTAAATATTATTTGTATTAAGAAAGCAAGCAGAAGCTTCATGGATGAAAAGAGTTAAGACCATAAATAGATGATCCAGAAAATACTAGGGAATGCTAAACAAAGCAGTTTTAAACAATCATGGCCAAACATTTTCATATGCGGGTATATACCCAAAAGAACTGAAGAGGAACTGAAATAGCTGTTTGGATTATCAATGTTCACAATGGCCTTATTCAAAATATTTGAAATATGGAAACAAACCAAATCTATCACTAAACAATTGAAGAAACAAAATGTGGTCTTTACATACGACAAAATTGGTGCAGATTAAAATGAGCGGCAAGTGAACGAACCTTAAAAATAATATGCTAACTAAAAAGCAGATATCAAAGGACACATACTGAAGGACTTTGCTTAGTCAAGGAACCTGGAATAAATGTAGTCAGACAGACAGAGAGTAGAATAAAGATTTAAGGGGCCAGAGAAAAGGGAGAACCTGAGTTGTGACTCAAGTCAGTTTCTTTATGAGATAATGAAATTGGATCATAGTGGTGATTGTACCACAGAATAGTCAATATGCCCAATGCCACGGAATTGTGCATTTCAAAATAGTTGATTACAAAACAACAGTAATAGGAATAATGCAAGATAAACAGAGTCATCAGCAATAAACTTTAAGACATTTGTACGTGAAGTTGTAAAACATGAGAAGGAATTAGATATTGACAGAAGAACAATTATTTAAAGAGTAGATATGTAATCTTTAAATCACTAGGTTTAGGATCAGGTTGGTACCAGACAAACCCTGAGTTCAAATCTCAGCTCTGCTATTCACCTGGCTTTTTTTACTGTTAATATTTTATAATGTTTTAAAATTATATTTGACTTATTTTCCTCTTGAGTGTGTGGCTAAGGGATGGGGGCAGAATTTGACATGGAGACAGAACTTAAGTTATGGTTTTCCGAAAGACTAAATGAAAAAATATTTGCAGAGGTGCTAAGATACTGCTTGACTTCAAAATTTTGCTCACATAATGTTCACAGTTAACATTATTAACGAAGATTTTAATACTGGTCTCTTCAGTTGAATTAAAATCGTGCAACACTGAGGGATGGGGAAATGGCTTAGTGAGTAAGAGGACTTGCTGCACACAAAAGAGGACCTGAGTTCAAACCCATAGCACCCATGTAAAAAGAAAGGCCTGGCTACACACACACACACACACACCCATGATAGCAGAGTTATTTGAGGCTGAGACAGGAAGATTTGAAGTTTACTGGCCACCAGTCTAGCACCAGGATTAGGAAAAGAGTAATAGAAAAAGAAATCCAATATCATCCTCTGGCCTCTGCCTGTGTACATGGGTGAGCACACACACACATATGTGTGCATATACAAACAACTCACACACACTCTCTCACACACACACATAAACATACACCCTCACACACACCAAAAAAAGTCACTTAGCACTGGTTCTTAACCTGGGAATTTCCATTGCAACAAGATTCCATAAATTAGAAAAGAGTTAAGAATTCAAGTTTTTAGTTTTATTCATTTTTATTAGAGTGAAACTTTGAAGATGGTTTCTCAAACAAGAAACTATACATTTCTACATTACTTTATTAATTAAATTGGCATGTATTATATACATATACACATCCATGTTGTTTTGAAAAGTATCTCTACTGTTAAATGTCTAAATCAAGTTGAGAAACATATTCTTTGCCTCACATATTTATGTTTTTGTTGGTTGCGTACTTAGGAGTTTTAAGAAATAGTATACATTGTTGGGGCTGGAGAGATCGCTCAGCACTTTGTAGCATTTATTGCTTTTGTAGAAGACTTGGTTTCAGTTCCTAGATCCCATGTCAGGTGACTTACAACCACCAGGAGCTGCAGTTCCAAGGGATTTGACACCTTCATTTGGCTTCCACACCTGCCTGTGCTGTCTGTGCTCTTGTGGTATCCATAAACTAATACAGGCAGACACACATACACACAAAAAATAAATATTAAAAGAATACTGAACACTGTTATTTACTAGTTTATATATTATAGAATATAGACTAGTCTCTAGAAATTAACTCTGTGATCTGACTGAAATATCCTGTCCTTTGATCAATTCACCCCCATGTGCTTGCACCTAACCAGTGTCTAGTAACAACCACCCCTCTCTATATCAATGAGTCTAACTTTTTAAGTTTCCACAATAAGTAAAATCTTGTGGCATTTTCTTTTTGTGCCTGACTTATTTGATTATTTAATTTAACATTATACTTTCTAATTGCTTAAGAATCCAGGAAATTCTTAATATAGTCCAAGGATTTAAATGGTTCAGAATATGGCTGCATAAGCAGAAGAGGGTTAACACTCTTACCTTATTGTTTAGAGTAACTCTATTATTGTCTAATATTTATGAATTTACCAATATTCGAAATATATTTGAACAATGAAGTATTAACAAGCAAATAATAAACTGTTATTTATGATCTATTCTTAATGGAGGCATAGTGCTGTTTCCACCTTGATATTCCATATCAAGCTATGTAATCTCAGTGAAAAATCCATCAAATATTTGAAAAGCATATGTTTTAAAATCTTCTCATGGAGTTAAGGAGAAAATAAAGAGGAACAAGTCTAAATTCAATGGTGCTCAGAAGCAGGCTGTACAACAGGTGTTGCAGGGTAAAGTTCACCGACTGCAGAAAGTTCACATTTTCCCTTAGTTTGTCTCTTGGGTCTTATAAAGTAGAACTGGATTTTGTGCACGTAGTAGTTTGTACTTGAGGAGTAAGGTCATACATACAAGTTGCTAAGATTATATCTATTAACTCATGAGCCAAAGTTTTAGCTAAGCAATTGATGCGTTGTTACTTATAAAACTCCAAACGATGAAATGATAAATAAATGTGATTTGGGATAGAGCAGTAAATTCTCACACTCCCTAGCTGTGTAACTGAAGATTACAGGACAGCCGTTTGTCTTCGTAGTAGCAGGTGACACAAAGCAGGGCTTTACAAGATGGTGGTAGATGTGAAATTCTCAATGAAGAGAAAACATAGCGAAGGGAGAGGCATCAAACCAAAACCTTGTTCCTTGTCTTTGAATGAAGAATTGAGGTGACTTGCTCCCCCTCTTCCCCTCCTCCTCCTCTCCCTCCTCCTATTCCTTCTCCTTCTCCTCTCCTCCTTCTCCCTCTCCTCCTCTGCCCTCCCCCCCATTCTTCCCCCTCTTCCTTCTGCTTTGCCACCTTCTCCATCTGTACCATACTCTAATAGTCACCCCAGCCCTAAGGACCACATTAATTAGCAATTTAGAAGAAACATTATTTGGAAACCTTGTAATAAAGACATTTCAAGGAGCCATTATTTTCTAAAATGCAAGTATGTTTCCAAATTCACAAATACCTGGAATAACATTTAGAATCCATACTTTGTGATGTAGATGTCCTCTTACATTTCTGCTTGAAAGCAAACTCACTGAGTACTGGAATTCCAACTATGTTCAAATTACTTCTTCAATGGTTTGCTCAGATCTCTGAGACTAAATCCTATGGCAGCAGGCAGGTGAGCGAACATAGGGGAGCCAGCTAGTTAAGGATCAACTTCCTCATCAAAAGAACATTTACTAAACCAGACAATATAAGAGAAGAAAAAAACCGTATAATATCAATGAAATGTTTTTGATGTTTTAAAAGAAGAATATAAGCCTCTCTGCCTGGGTTGTTGAACAGAAGAAAATAATGAGGTGCTTAGAGATGGATGGACAAAAAAAATAACTGAGGTGGGTTCCTAAAATGGATTCTCTCTCTCTCTCTCTCCGATAGAAACTTTTTTAACAAGGATAAAGCCACAATGACTGTACAGTATTTCAGTCCTTACCCTTATTCCCTATTAATGCCCTCAGGGTAAGCTTGGTGTTTGCAAATGTGTATATCTGTTTAAGAAATATTTATGATGTATGTATCCCTTGTGAGTGCAGAGATATGGTGTAATTTTCTCCTTGTTAATACAAAGATATCCTGTCAAACATAAAAATGTTCAACTACAAACATGGCAACATAATAATTTAACTGATGGGCGTAAAGTAAACAGCACTCACAGAAAATGTGTTCTAAAAAGAAAAGAAATAAGCCACTCTGCATCCCTGAATATATGCAGTAATTTGTAGATATGTAATGTTGCCAAAAATGTTATCAGTCTAATATCTGTGCAGGAAAGCTTCAAACACAACATGATATAATCAAGCCCATTGTTATTTTAAATATGTGTATCTACTGCTCCATAGTTATGAGCAGGATGCCAATTTCTTGCTGAGAAGTGTACACGTAACAAATGATTAGGATAGAGTTTATTTAGTCAATTTTTCTAACAGTTTGAACACTTACAGCCATTTTTCTTTATTAAGCTCCCTGTGTTCTGCAGTTTACCATTCTTTTTATAAAGCACAAACATCTTTGGGATGTGCTTCCCTGTACCTGGGGTATTTAAGCAATACTTTATTTAAATAAAATTTGAAACAGTCAAATATTAAATCAAAGCAGTATTATACTACAATAAATTATCTTTATTTCATTTATTATTAACTATCAATTTAACAACTTTGATGGAACTCATCATTTTGCTCTATCTCATCTATCTCAGAAAAATTTATATATTCATGAAGACTCCAATTTCTATATATAATTTCAAGACATTCTCAGGTCACAGGTTTTATAAAAATAGCTGTAATTCATTGAATTTTTTGTATATTTTTGGCTTTTGTATATTATTTTGTTCTATCATTTTGTTATTGACTATAATATTTAGCTGCTAATTAGAATATTTCAGATTATGTAGCTCTTATAAAACTTGAGTGTAATTTTTTTCTTATAAAGTGAAATTACTGTCATAGAGTAATTTTTTTGGCCTGTATAACTATATTCTGACCTGTCTGTCCCCTATTTCAAACTACGTTAGAGACCGTATTAATCTAATGTTATGTGGGGTAAACTAAGCATAGAGAATTATACTTCTGTATGGTATACATATCCATAACACTGAGGTATAGCATATTAACTTTTTTCTATTGCAACATAAGATCACCTAGAGTGTAGATCTGTCCCAGAAACCATGATGCTAATATAGGTCATTTTATATTCAGCATTATCCACCGAGGGGCTAAAGACAGGACTGTATAATAATTATCTGCAGATGAAATTAACTATATGGAAATACAGTGTAGTTTCCTTCATCATGACCTGACATTCTAAACAATTTAACCAACTTGGAGGCAAGAGCAGATGGTACTTTCAGTTTGTAAAGTAATAAACATAAAGAAAAGTACTCCTGAGGAATCTAGTCCCTTGGAAAGCAATCCTATGCATTGTCAGCGCTGGAAAGAAATCCAATTCTCCATGCATTTAAAAAATATAAGATTGCTATGAATTGAACCATACTGACACTTTAATCTATTTGTAATAAATAACTCTAATGCATTTGTCATTAAGAACCCGAGGGAAGATACAGATAGAGGGAATTACACCAGCCCCATTTATTTCTTGGCTAACTACATTTTTGTAAGAATAATCTACCTAAATGGATTTAGATATAAAAAGAGAGAGACCTAGAAGAGAAGGTTCCTCATGTTTGAATGCCCTTTAGAATATACTGAGACTTTGTTAATTAATCAGGCAGTCTTTTTCCTTTTACAGACTTTTCTCCCTGATTAGCCATGTTTTCAGCAGGAATGAAAGACAGTTCTTGTGCTTTTATGACTCTTTTAACCTCAAAAATCAAACTTCAGGGCAAAATCTAATTGAAAAATGAAGTAAAAAATGATGGTGTCCACTCATGTTTTTCATGCTTAATTGTATATTAAAATAATTGCCTATCACCATTCCGACAAAGGAAAATGAATCAAATCGGCACCAGTGGGAAGATACTAATTCTGAGGGAATTGTAATTTGGCAAGTCACTGGAATCCAGAATAAAATCTTCAAGGGACATCTCTCCCTGACCACTGTGGACACCTATTGGTGTTAGCCACACTTTAGAACTAAATACCTGCTGCCCTAAGGCTAGGCACCCTCTTTCCTTTCTGATACATTTTATTTTCATTATAATAATTTTGCTGTCTCAATGATATCAAGATGGTTTATTTAAATATTTTCAGTGAAGTGACATAAGTTTCTTAGGGATCAAAATGTATTCTGTCTAAAACAGTAATCAACACAGCAGCAACATTCAATTCATGCCCATTTTCTTTTTCTTAAATTTGCTTCCTCCGTCCACGTGAACAACAAATTGCTCTACGAAGATGCTCACAAAGGAATATCAGGCACTCTTAAATCTTCCAATATTTGTCTATGTATGTTTCATTCTACTCAGCCATAAAAATCAGCTGTGATGGATCTGGGCCGTTCAAGTTTTGAAATGGAAGCTTTCCGCCATTCTGGATCTAAAGCTGGCATCTAGTTGACATGTAGAAGAGAAGAAAGTGACCCTTCCCCATACTGCAATAACAACCATCTTCCTAGAGTCTGTGTATCTGATGTCTGAACATTGCCCCACTGATGTATGCTATCTTGGTGTCAAACAATCCAAAAATTTCTGGGAGGCCTATGCCTCCTTGGTCATGCCTTCAAATACAATCAACCAATCAAGAAGCACACCACTAGGCCCCTCCTTTATTGGGCTCTCATATCCTTGGCCACCATAAACCTTTAAGAGCCAAGTAACACACAGCTATGTAGGGACACCATTCCTCAAAACTCAAAGTACCATCTCAAGCCGCTTTTTCTACCTTGCCCTTTCTTCCCCATTGCAACCCTAATTAAAGCTCTTGGCCATAGTTCTCCCTTCCATTTCTGCCTCATGAACCATGGTGTTTTCCCATTTGTGTGTGTGTGTGTGTGTGTGTGTGTGTGTGTGTGTGTTTATATGTATTGGCATATCTGTGGTGTATGGTGCATGTATATATGCATATTCATGTTTATGTACACATGTGTGTACATGTGTATGTGGGTATATGTGCAATGTGTGTGAATATTCATGTGGAGGTTAATGGTCAGGATTAGGTATCTTCCTTAGTCCCTGCATATTTTGTTATTGTTTTTGAAGCAGGGTCTTTCATTGAACCTGATATGGCTAGGCTAGCTGGTCAGCTTCTCCATGCTGGAATTACAACCACATATTACCTTGCCAGGCCCATCTTTATATGTGGATGTTAAGGATCTGAACTCAGACCTTTATGCTTGTGGAACAGGTCCTTTACTGCTGAGGAAAAAACTGAGCCATCAGTTCTTTTTTTTTTTTTTAAGTCAGTAAAACTGAGCCATTCATAGTGTGGATAAACACTATCGCTATCTCTGAGGGTGTGCTGTGAAAATACTGCACAACTGAGTGCATTAGGCCAGAAACCTACATTGTCCAAAGTCTAATAACTAAGATTTCATATGAAAGTCATACTTGAGCACCTATGTATTGTCAGTATTCCTATACAACATAAGGTTAGGAAGTTATCAAATCTCCCTTTGGAGCAGGCTGAAGGGTTAGATACTAGATGCCAACATAAAACTTCATTATTCTAAGAATAAAGCTCAAAAAATACCCTTCATATTACTATAAAAGAAAGTAGTGATTATTGTTACTCAATATTTTATTTTTCAAAAGTTTAAATGTGAAATTTTATGAACATGATTGCTATGAAATAAAACAATAAAACATTTATTTTTCAGAGCTAGCCACATTGTGGGAACACAGGACAGGGATTATGCATGCACTTTCTGAAAATGTGTGGTAGCAACTGGAAACATTTTTCAACAAGTTAGAAAATTGGATTGACTATACCATAAAAATATGGCAGTTGTATGGAAGCTTAAAGCTTTTTAAATGTGCTGTTTTTAAACTTTGCTAATTATGTTCTATGTGCTCATGATTTTTTGACATGTGCATACTCAGAGTTATTCAAATTTAAATTTGTTCAGTGCACATTTATGAATGTGTATTTCTGAGAGCTTATTACCAGGCGAAGCTGGGCTATGTTGAGCACAGTTGAGGAAGAAGAAAACAAAAAAACAAAAAAATAAAACCTCTCTTCCTTGGGACTTACTAGTAAGATTTTAGTCTAGACTTATGGCCACTCTGTAAATTTCAATGCATACATTTAGGAAAGAAAAATGCCAACATTCAAAGTCTTTACATGTAGCTAATGAACAAAAGTATTTCAAAAGAACAGCTTTTTAAAAAGAGCTGTCCACCTTTTAAGGCAAACCTGAAGCATTCCATTGAAGTGCTGAATATCCAAATATGCAAAGAGAAGAGCCCTTGGGTAAATCTCACTACAAAGTCATTATATCTCACAACTCTGGCCAGATGATGAATCTATCAGGAAGTTGAAAGCACCCATACTTGCTCATTTTTTCTATAAATTGTCATGAAAAGCAATCTGAAAGTGAAATAACTATGTACTTCTTACTAAAAACTAGTCAATGCATAGAGACTGGTCATAGTTCTGGGAGGGACTTAAGTTCATTCAACTTGTTACCACATCATCTCATGTACAGTTGGGGCCATCATCTCATCTAAGTCCACTTGTCTTCTCTGCATAAGAATACCTTGGGAAGCTTTCAAAATTCTGTAATAACTCATCAAAATAACATTCTAAATCTAACTAAATAAGTTTAAAAAAACTAATTACAAAATATTTGAAAACACAAATAAAATACAAAAAACTAAATGCAAAGCATTCATTAATCTGCAAATAACCCTAAATATTATTAAATCTTTTTGCTGTGAGGATTTCAAATGTATTATTTTTGATTTGTAAAAGCATTCTGAATATTTCTGTAATGCTATATATTCTTCTATTATGTTGATATCTTGAAAAGGCAATCAACCTTGCCTTTCTCCTGGATTCAACTTTTAAAGACTTGCAATGTACATTAAAAGTGATAGGAGGTAGAAACAAAATGTCATCATGAACACTGAAAGACTTGGATGAACGAAAGACCTGATGAGTGGAGCCAAGGGACTGTCATGGTTTGATATGAAATGTATCTCTGAAGGGTCATATGTTGGGGTTTGTTTACCACCTGATGGCCTTTGGAGAAGTGATTCAATTTTGAATGATATGACTTATTCAGAATATAATGATAATATCAAGATGTGGCAGAGACTGGTTGGATGTCTGGCTGGACAAAGTAAACACTCAAGGGCATGTCCTGGATGTGTCCTTCTTGTCACTGACCCCCTCTCTTTGCTTTCTGGCTGTCTTTGGGTGCACAGTTTTTCTTCTCCCATGAAGTAATGCCTTACCACCAACACAGGACCATGGAAACAAGCAGCCATGGACTGAAACCTCAGGAACCATGAGATAAAAATATATTTACTGTTATAAATGTTTCTCTCAGGTATTTGCCATAGAAACATAACAACTCACTATAAGAGGACTTATAGCCGGGTGTGGTAGCACATGCCTTTAATCCCAGCACTCAGGAGGCAGAGGCAGGTGGATCTCTGTGAGTTCGAGGCCAGCCTGGTCTCCATGGTAAATCCAGGACAGCTGGGGCTACAGGGAGATCCTGTCTCAAAAAGACCAAAAAAAAAAAAAAAAAACTGAATCCCAAATGAAACAACATATCTACATGTCAAGTATGTATGGTCTTGGCCTCCTGTTTTTTTTTTTGTTTGTTTGTTTGTTTCTTTTTTTTTTCTAGAAGATTCCTATCAAGGAATTTTACATAATGGTGAAGTAAAAGGGAGCTGATGGTATCTGTAGGAAGACTCAGTTTGAAAAATAAAGGGTTCAGACTCTTACACTCTTTTCAAATTCCAATCTTGTTAATAAAATAAGTCATTTCTCCCAAATCTGGAAATGAGGTTAGAAGGAGAGAAACCAGGGGGCACATCTAATTATTTTACCTTTGCAGAAACAACAGGAACCACAATAAAAATAGCCTCACTTCGCCTCCAAAATACAGTATTGTTTCAAATGGTTGTGTAGGGTTTTATTATACAAATACAACATCATTGTCTAAATTCATTCTTATTGGACAATTTAATTGTTCTCAAATGTTTACTTCTAACAATAGTATTCTGACATACATCATTGGCTTTATAATTTCCATTCATTTATCACTAGTTCTTTTTAACATAATATTTTTTAAGTCTTTGAGAGTCACATACAATGTATTTTGATCATATTCACCCCCTAATCCTCTCTCGAACTCTTCTCAGATCCCACTGTAACCCCTCAAGTTCATGTCTTTTTTATTAAATATTTTATTTATTATTTTTATTTTATGTGTATGAGTGTATTGCCAGCAATACATGGGTAAGGGCACCCATGTCCTACAATGCCCAAGGAGGACAGAAGAGGCCATCGGATCCCCTGGAACTGAAATTATGGACAATTGTTAGCTGCCATGTAGGTGCTGGGATTCGAACCTGGGTCTTCTGTAAGAACAACCAGTGTTCTTAACCACTGAGCCATCTCTTCAGCCCGAAGTTCATGTCTTTAAACCCAAAATCTTTTTTTTAATGTTTTATTTATCAGTTTTATTTGATGATATCACTCATTCATTTAAGGTCCACTTAACTAGATATTGAACTGTTAAAGATTTATTAGGAAACTACTCTCTAAAAACTCAACAATTCAATACCCATTAAAATAATATTTTGTGTTATCTCACCCATAAGAGATTTTTTTGGATTTTTGTCAATCTAATACCCCATTTATTTACTCCTTAATCATTAAAAATTTATCAAATGCCATACTATCATTTCTTTACTCATTAAATTGATTAGCAGAGATGTTAGTATGCTTTATAAAATTAGTGGCTATTTCTCTTCTACTGTGAATACCTTTTCTATATTAGGACCATTTTTCTTTAACTAATTTTAAAAACATTTTATTGAATTTTTGTGTACTTCATACAGAAAATCCTCTTTGTACCTCCTTTTCTTTGGCACCTCCCATAGCCCCCCCACTGGAGTTCATACATTTTGTCATTTGGGTTAAGGCCTATCATGCAAAGTTAGTGTCCCCAGATGTCCCTCAGTGCAACTTCATCTACTGAGGTCTAGTCAGCCTATGTAGAGCTCCTCCCTTTAAGAAGATCAGCTCTTCCTCACCCAGCAGTAATCAGCTGCCAATAATTCTTCAGTTAAGATTGGGGCCTGCTGTTCATTTCCACAGTTCTGTGCTGGGTTTTTTTCTGCTGAAGTTTGCATGGGTCTTGTGTATGCTGACACCATTGCTGTAGGTTTGTATGAGAAGGGTCCCAGGAGCCTGGAGGACTATTTCTTGTTGTCATCCACCTCCTCCCTGGCTCTTACAGTCTTACACCCCCTCTTTCACAATGGTCCCTGAGCCTAGGGTAGCTGGAATTTAATAAAGGAATCCTGTTCAAGGACCCACACTCTGCAGACTCTTATTGTTTGTGTTTTGGCCACTTGTGACCTTTTGTGTTACTGGCCCTCTGTTGCATGAGGGATCTCCATTGATGAGAATCGAAAGATGCATTAGTGTTCTCTTTATCCCTTGTTCTTTAAATACTTTTTACTTAATTGCTAAGATAGTCGTCATGTAATGCAACATATAATTAGAAGCTTTTTCAAGGTAGGGAACATTGTTTAAAGATTTCAGTAATAATAAATATTTATTATTATAATTTTCAGAACAATGTTTCCTTTTTATCACCTATACTTGCTAATAATGCTTACTTAGAAATGTAAGTCTAAATGTCACCTCTAAAACAATACTCTCAAGCCAAGTTAATTTTCCCCAAATGAATTGAAATCAAATCTCAAACTTGTCAATGAGATTCATTTAAACAACTACCAATCTTAATTTTTTAGTGATGGATTAAAATATATCATTTCCTCCATTTAGTATTTTCCCCACTACAGCTTATTCAGAAAAAAATTACACTTGCAATGCCAGTGTTCAGTTTATTTTATGTGATTATTCCTCCCAAGATTGAAGACCAGTTTCAACATACAAAACCTGGGTAAGCACATTCCACTGCCAAAACAGCATATTGCATCTCTTCACGTAGTCCTTGAACTTTGGGGTGATACTGCTTGTGAGGAGTACTTTTGCTTCTAATCGTCTGTGTGAAAAATCTTATGATTTCCATCAACCAGAGTGCTCTAGTTCTAGTCCCCTTTTCACATCAAAAATAAACATTTCTCAGTGTATCTCCCACCATTGGGTTCAGTCCCCGTTGGTCACCAAGGAAAATCACATTGCCATATCTATTATACGTGATCGGCATGACCTCCCCACATTAAGGCCTGGCCTCATTACAGATACTGAGTATTTTGTTTCCCCTTTAATTCTCATTGGGGCACAAATATATTAACCCATGACATTTTTCCTAATAGAGATAAGAGAATGAAAGCAATGTACTGAACCCGACATTAGCATTCAATGTGTGAGCTTTTTGCTTCCAAAAGACCAAGAATTATTTTGTAGTAGTTTGCTCATTTTTTAATGTTGTCCCATGAAAACAAATCAGTGCAAATATATACTTAAGTCTTGGAGAATTATTATTTGTACAATTTGGGCAATGGTCATCTCATTTCACAATACTCCTGGAGCAGTGGGTGAGGCCACAAGGGTAGTTTTCCCCTGGGGAAATGAACTCAATGCAGTTATACTGATGTGAGGGCACCAGGAAACATATTCTACACAGAGCCCACTTCAGATGAGTGAGTTTGTGGATAAAGCAGAAAATACATAGGAGGGCATAAAAGCCATTTGGGTACCAAACGATTTAAGAGTGCAGAAGTGCAATATCCACTATCACATTTATAGGTCTTGGCTTTGAAATATTGGCTAGTTTCTTTTTCCATCTCAGTCACTAGCTAAGCTACCAGGAGGAAAGTAATACTTATCTCTCTGAGGCCTTTGGGGCTTATTCATTCTTTTAAAAGTGGGAGGTTTGGAGGAAAATCATTAGTCATTGCCTGGATACAAAACAGAGGAAACCTCATCCACTAAACAATGACCATTTTGCCATTTGCAATGATCCATTCGACTGGGGAGTTTTTGTTGTTGTTTCTTTGAGCTGAATGAGGTTATTCATCACTTTAACTCCCCCCAGGGCTAGTTACTTTGAGCTCTGTGAATAAAAGAAAAATAAAAGAAGTAAAAGGGAGGAGGAGAAAGCATTATTTTCAGTAGGTTCCTAATTATAATGATTTGTGAGTTACTACACAAAAGTAGTATCAGATAGGTGTGCTGTGTGAATCCCAAGTTTTGAGATATATCCTATTCGGTGCATATGAACTTCAGTCTTATAGGTGGTGACTATATGTCAGTGGCTTCTCATTCAACTTTAAAGAAAAGACACTCACTCACAATAGCTACAAAGCTGTATGAAACTGGTCCCTCAAGTCATTCTCTCAGGATCTTGATTGTACAACTACCTCTGCCTGAGGAGCATATGAATTGCATTACTATAAAAATCATCTTCTAGGCAAATTCTTGCCCTAGAAATTGCATATCTGGATCCATACTGTCACTCAGATGCTCCAATCAAAGGTTAGTCTTTAGTAAAAGCAGAAACATCTTTCATATCACACATAATATTATGCCTCTCCAAGAGATGATGTCCTTCAATATCCTGTTTGAGTATTGTCATGGAAGCATGCTCTCCCTCATTTATAGAGGTATGCATTTGTTTTCTGCCCCCTACTGTGTCAGCCTTAATGGCAGAGATTATATCAGTCCTGTCTCCAATACTCCTCTCTAGTACCTGGAAGACTACTTGGGTTTGAGTTAGTGCTCAGCACAGAAATGCTGAAAGAGCAAATGCTTTGCTTATTCAATCTGTTCAACCACACCACTTCATTTTCCAGACATCAACTATTTCAAGAATGTTGCTGACAATTTCAAGAGAGCCCCGGCAAATAAATCTTGTTTCTGAAACTACATCAAAATGTCTAATCCAAGATTAAGGTGACATCCTGAGATTCAGGGTTGAATTCTTTCCTTCTTTCAGTAATTTGTGATGTATTGGATATTTGCTTCGTGCTGGCTCTAGTGGCTCATTGATGAGCAAGATAAATATGTTTTTTGAATTCAGAAAGCTTGCATCCACAAATCAACAGCAAAGAAGTAATTATGCAAGCAGACCTAATGTAATATAAAATTTTAATGTGAAAGAAAATAGTGCACGATGGTACTCAGACACCTAAGATAGTTCAGGGATAAGGTAACGACTTATTAGAAAAAAAGTCTCTTATCAGATAATTGGCATGGTCAAATAAATCAGAATAGATTAGGATGAGGATTAAAAAAATTCAAAAGCATTAAACAGTTTGAAAGTTGTGTAATGAAAACAAGGACCTTTCAAAATGTTAGGCAAGTAGGCCAGCTACGGTGGTGTGCACCTTTAATACCGCCCTCCTGAGGCAGAGACACATGGAGTTCTAGGCCAACCTGGTCTACACAGAGAGTTCCCGGCTAGCCAAGACTACATAGTAATACCCAGTCTTATATACACAGAGAGATACAAATGTACACAAAGCAAACAAAATGTGAGGCAAGGAAGGACATGATATTAAATAGATTTTCAATTATTTCTCAGCTACAAGATTAAAACAAATGTGCTACAGTGTAAGACCTGAGGTGAAGAGTTTGCAGCTGTCACAGTCAATTATAAATTGCTAAGTTAATAGAGACAGCTGATTACCAGACATTGATCTTGGATTAAAGATTGGTAACATAGAGATTATGCTAGAGTTTTAATCAGGGTAGGGGCCTTTTTATTGATCTAATGTAGACATTTAAAGAGAAACAGAACATAAAATGAGCACTTATTTCTGCTTTGTGCAACTGAGTAGTGCTGGTTGGCATTCTTTGCTTCGAAAATTAGTTAATACACATTTCGTGAACTACCAATTCCCTACGTATTGAGAATACAGTTATATGTATAAACACACACACACACACACATTCATTCTCTCTCTCTCTCTCTCTCTCTCTCTCTCTCTCTCAAATAAGGAAATACAAAACTGAATGTACAGTTTGACAGGAATATTTGCCTTAGAAGAAAATCAAACAAGATAAGCTGCAAGAAAGTGCTAGAATGGACAAGGAGGACGTCTATAATAAATGTCATAAACATTTATGACTTAAAGGAAGTATAGCCACTAAGTCTTGGGATGGGGGAATCTGTGCAGAAGGGCAAGCAAGGGCATAGGCCCTGGGAGTGACCAGTTTGAAAATCAGCAGGAAGGTAGGTATGGTAAACCTATGATAACCATGAGGGGCAAGCAGTGAAAGACCATTAGAGAGGAGCTGGTAGCCTACAGGAAAATCAATCATCTGGCATTCATCAGCTGCCAAGACATTCAAGTATGTGGCAGATGACAACTTGGCAGAGCTACTGGGAAATCAGGGAAGCAGCTCAGAGTCTTCAAGCCTAAAACTTGAAGTCTTTTCTACAAACTCTGAGAATCCATGATTCTAGCATACACAGCAAAGCCAGGCTGTGCAATCCCTTGTGTCACAGAAGTCATTTGGAGTAACATTAGAATTTCTGCTTCAAAGTAGAAGCTTCCCTTCTTAGATCCAGCCATTCATCTGAGCGTGGTAAGACACTCAGTGATTGAATAAATTATTTTCAGAATACCAGATATCAGAATCTAATAGAAATTGTTTTTTTATTTTGTTATTTTTAAAAAATATTTTATTTATTATTTTTATGTGTATAAGTGTATTGCTTACACATAGGTAAGTGTGCCTATGTCGTGCAGTGCCTGCAGAGGACAGAAGAAGCTGTTGGATCCCCTGGAACTGGAGTTACTGCCAATTCCTACCTCTTATTCTATCAGGCCATCGAAGGGGTTACCCAAATTGCTGATAGGGAATAGGGACGCCGACCACTCTGGCTTCTTCCATGCTGAACAGGGACGGAGGGCAAGATGGGTCTTTGGAAGAACACTCAGTGTTCTTTTTTTTATTTTTTAATTTTTACAAAAACTTTGAAAATTTCATACATGCATGTAAGGTATTTTGATCAAATCCATGCCCACTCTCTCCCCTCCAACTCCTCCCATATCTCCCATCACTTTTTTCTGATAACTTCATGTACTATTTCTTCTTCTTTGATTTATTTATTTTTATGGGGCTTTCAGCGTTTATCTAAAAGACTCCTGAATTGCATAACTTTTGTCTCTAAGGGGAGAAGAAAGTCCTTGAATTATGAATGGGAGATGTGAAGGAGAAGTAAAGGCAATTAGCATTACAAGTTCTAGACAGGGAAATAGAAAAAAGTCAGAACAGGGCAATTTTCAAATGTTCATATGAGAATCCATTGGAGTGTCTTGACAAGGGTTTCCGAAAGCATCCCTTTATTGGGTTCTTCCTAATTTTTCTTTTGTCTTCCAAGGCTGGACCAGTTGGTCTTCCGAAAGCATCCCTCTATTGGGTTCTTCCTAATTTTTCTTTTGTCTTCCAAGGCTGGACCAGTTGGCTGGGAAGAGTGGCTGGATACTCAGGTAAGGGTCCAGTGACCCTGCTTGGAATTACTTTAATGAATGAGCACAACCGTCAACAAGCCCAGTTGTGACTATGTTTAACAATCAGACTCAGCCAAAGTCATGATGATGGTAGTTATTTCATTCAGAAGGGACTGCTGTGTGCATCATCTTACCAAAAGGACCTGGAATTTAAAAGGATTTGGTGCTAGGAGCCACATATGAGGGAGAACATACGTCATTTATTTCTCTGAGTCTGTTACTCACTTAGTATAACTGTTTCTAGATCCATCCATTCACCTGCAAATTTCATTATTTCATCTTTCTTTATTCTTAACCACTAAACCATCTCTCCAGCCCCTAGATATTGTTTTTAATTCTATTGATACTAGGATTTTTAATTGTAATGTGTCAAATTCCTTGTTGAAGGAAAGGACAGTAAACATAAACAGAAAAAAGCAGACCAAGGTGGTACTAGATAGATCAGAGCTAGCCTTAAGCAAAATTGAAAGAGAAGAGATTTACTCCAATCCTTTCTTTTCTCTCCCAACACATCTTTTCTCCCCACTGTTTTTATTAGAAGCCCCCAGCACAGTGCTGAAGGCTGTTTCTTCACATGTCTACCATCACACCGCAACATAAACCTATGTGCTAAATTCCTTCACGATATTGATCGTTACTTTTCATTCTGAAACCTAGACCTTATGATAAGTTCACTTGTACAGTTTTTGCCTGTGGAAATGCTAGCACACCATGTCTCTTCCATCCTGTACAAACTAAACTGTGATTACTCATTTTATATCATTCTTCCTGTGTTTATTTTATTTATGTTTTTGACTGATGTTTGAAGATTCAGGTGTCACACAAAACCTTCAGAGGGGCTATGTGGGGCAGGCAAGGTCTATAAAGTCTGAAGTAGAAAAAGAACAAAGTTTTCATTTGCAACAGGTTTAACAGATTTGTCCTCTCTGGGTTTCACATTTTCAGTAAGTTAATAGAACCCACAATGAATTTAATGTCAGAGAGTGGACAGAAGAGAAAGAATGTTGGGCTCAAGTTCAAAGAAAATAGTTAAGCGATCTGAATCTGGCCTTGGTACTAAGCCCCAACAGAGATTTCTGGTGGCAAAAAAACCCTCTGCATTAGTGTTTCTGTTGAATCTTTGGCAGTAGCTGTGTCATTACTTGAATAAAATTCTCATTTAGCACTTGTGCACCTCCACCCACAACATAAAAGCAAATGAAATCATTATATCAATCTCAGCAGAGACCAGACAGAGAGCAAGCAATCATAATTAAATATACACACAGAACACAACATGTATTTCTTTGGTGTGCTGTGGTTTCAACCTGTTAATCTCTTTAACAAGGAGTTGGGCTGTTCATGTATTTAATTTAATTCCTCTATTTTTGTGTTTTTAAGTGTGTTCCCAAAGGCCTTCAGGCAATGAGTGCGTTTTTAATAAACTGCATTTGAAATAAATAAATAATAATGGTTCATTGCACTGGGACTGAATTTTCATGGTGGAATTAAGATGAATGAATATTTAACACCATTATTTAAATCATTCACATGGTGAATTTTGTGAGTCTGTTTTTTTATGCTTAAAAATGGTAACACTATTATCATTATAAAACACTCCAAATAAAAGAATGTTCAATTGAAAATAATCTTTATTTTGAAACTTTTCTATGAGCATGTGTTATTTTCAGATTACATGATGAAAATCTAGTCTTGGTTATTTATGTTTATATGTTCACTGTAGGATTTTCTAACAAATTTTCTATTATTTTTGCATTTTATTCAAGAAATCAAGAATTTCGCCCCTTTTTGACAAGATATATAACAAGTGAGATACCGTGGATGCATTTCATATGCAATGTTAATTTGCAAAACCTTCATGTTACAAACAAAAATATCATCTATTTCCCATTACAGAAAACAGAGGTACCTCATTTCCTAGGTTCTGAAGTTAAATGTTACCATGAAATGATTGAATGCAGCATCCTACATGTATTACCAGATGCTCAATTCTTTTCATATGTCAATGCACACGGCCTACTTCTCAGTGATGCGTGGAGGCAAGGACAGTTAGCATTCTACAGGCTTTCTTGGAAGAACCACATTTTCTTTCTGAGATATTTTTCTCTTGTTTTTGTTTTTGTTTTTGTTTTTTGAGACATGGTCTTTGTCCTAGTTACTTTCGTTTGCTGTGATGAAACACTGACCAAAAGTAGCTTTGGCAGAAAAAGCTTTATTTTTACCTCACACCTCCCAGGTCACAGTTCATCTTTGAGAAAAGTCAAGGCAGAACTCAGGGCAGGAAGTAGAGGCAAGAACTGAAGCACAGACCTTGGAGAAATACTGCTGACTGTCTTGCTTCCCTAGCCTGTGCTCAGCTTACTTTGTTATACAACATAGGACCACCTGCCAAGAGTGGCAATGGCACTTCCTGGAGTGAACTAGGCCCTCCACATCACTCACCAATCAAGAAAATACCCCATAGACATGACCACAGGCCAGTCCAGTGGAGGACATTCCTCAACTGAGGTTCCCTCTCCTGAGGTGTATCAAATTTGCAACGGAAGCTATCCAGCATAGACTTTTTATAGCTTATACTGGACTAGAATATATTACGTGGCCAATCTATGGTCTGAACTTGCTATTCTGCCTCAGCCTGGGTACTAAGATTCCAAATGTGCACCATCATGCCTACTTTTCCTGGAATTTTGGTTCAAAGGAAATCTGTGCAAAACAGAGGAAAATTACTGCCAGCACAATAAGGAATCATGGATCTACACAAATTAACCTCACACTGATAACTACATATAAACCAGTAAACCATAATCCAATCCCCTGCCTTCAGTGAACTTCAAGTTTTTTTGATGAAATGAGGTTCGAGATTCATGATATAGGCACACAGAGATGCACTGAGTTTATCAAGAGGGGAGGCATTGATAATGGGAAGTGATGAGGGCAGGGAATCAGAAGGCACTGATGTGAACCCTCATTATAAACATTTGTTGATATGATGCTGAAGCAGGATCTTATACCACCACACCTCTGGTTATCTTACATAAAACAGACATTATTATTTAGTTCCCAGGCTGGCAATAGGTCATAAGAAGACAGTATGGTCGCAGGCATTCAATGCGTACTAGATTCTCCTCAGTGCTTCCATATACTGTAACAACGATTGTGACTAATTATCAAAATAGCTGACTAAATGGAAAATATTTTTTTAAACAAGTGAGCTAAGTAGGCATATAAAAGGAGCTGACACAATTCTAAGGGACTTTTAAATTCAGGACAAGACAACGGATGGTCATGTTGGATGCAAGTTGAAAAGTTAAGACAGTGTAGCGACTAGTTTTTCCGTCAGTTTATGATGTGGCACCCAAAGGCATGACCCTCAGAAGCCTCCATGAAGATATTATAGCTGTGACAGTTTTTAGCACTGAAACAGCTTGACAAGGGTCTGGATCACAAGGAAAACTTGTTAGTCCTGCAGAACTCTTCTACGTATCACTTTGCCATGCCTAAGAGGAGCTACTCCTACCAGAGATGAGAACTATAATAATTAAATAAAATAATGCAAATAGAGTATTTAGTATTGTACCTGGTGTTTGGAAAACCTCACAGGTTGACTCTTGTAGTTTTTATTGCTATTATTAACTATAGTAGGAAAGACAGACCTCTTGGCATTTGGGAAGGGATGATGGCATCCATTTCAGCTAAGAATTTCCAGAAGGGAATGTAAGGCTGGCATCTTTGTATTCAAGAGGCTGAAGCAGGAGGTTTACTTTGGGTTCAAGGGGAGCCTGGGATACATAGTTCCAGGATAGACTGGCTAAAAGTGAGACCCTTTCTCAAAACAGCAAAAACACAAACAGAATGGAACGTAGCTCAGTGTTAGATCAGTTGCCTAGTATGTACAGGGCCATGGGTTCAAATCCTAGCCAGAAAAATACTTTCTAGAAGAGGTTTATTTTTTTCTTACTTGTTTTAATTAGTAAAAGACAAGGAAATAAGATATGAATGCTTGTCAAATTTGTGGGCAAAAGTTAGCCCCAAATGTCACACCTTCCTGTTCCTTCATGATTTGTCATTATTTTCTAAAGTACCTGTCCAAGGTAGAAGCTCATCACATATTCTTAGATTAATGTGGTAATATTTATTAGTTACTTTTCACATCTCTGTGACCAAATACCTGATGAGAAGCAACTTACTCCAGCTGCAATGGTTAAATTTAATTGACGGCTTGTCACAATATGGAATCACCTGAGAAAGGAGCATGAATGAGGAATTTTCCAGATCAGGTTGACCTGTGGGCATGTCTGTGGGGAATTGTCTTGAGTATCTCAATTGAAGTGGGAAGACACGGACCACAGCAGTCCAGATCATGCCCTAGGTAAGGGATCCTAGACTGTATGAGTATTGAGTGAGCCGAGCACTAACAGCCATGCCTGCATTCATTGTCTCTCTGCTCAACTGTGAATGTGACTAACCGCTTTAAGATTCTGCCTTGACTTTCCTGCTATGATGGACTGAAACCTTTAATTGTGAGCTAAAATAACTCCTTTCTTCCTAAAGCTGCTTTTCATCAGGGTATTTTATCACAGCAACAGAAATGAAAATGGACCAAAGAAGAAGGGTATACTTTTGCTTACAGTTTGAAGGGACACAATTCATTGTGATGTGGAAGACATGGCGGCAGGAGCAGAAGGTCACTGATCACATAGCATCTACAGTCAGGAGGCAGAAAGCAAATAAGATATAGGATCAGACTATAAAATCTCAAGACTCGCCCCCAGTGACCCACTTCCTTCAAAGAGAAGCAACTTCATAAAGGTTCCATAACCTTCCACAATATTTTGGAGCAACACCAGCAGCTGGGGGCCAAGTGTTCAAACACTTGAGCCTATGTGGGATATTTCACATTCAATTCACAAAAACTGGCTGCTTGAATGAATTGATAAAAGACCTGGACTAGAGAATAAGGTTAGAAGTATCAGTCCGCTCATTCTTTTGAATGGTCAAGTTTTATGGATTACTTACGCCTCTTGTGAAGAAAGGTAAATAAAGAGGAGCCTGATTCTTAAGCATAATTGGCTTTTCAAAATACAATGTTTTTATTAATTATTTGAGAATTCCACCCATTAATAGAATGCGTTGCGATCATATTCACTTCCCCACCCCTTCCCAACTTTGTATTATCCTTTTGTTTGATGATTTTATTACCTAATGAGTTCAATTTTATGCTTCCCATATACTCTTGGAACTAGCAGGGGCCACACCCTGAAAGAAAACTTACTTGATTCCCCTAGAAGTCATCTGCTTTCAAGATCTACTCAGCTAGGGGTGAGAGTTCATGCATCTCTCCACTCCATGCGAGCATGTTAACTGATATGATCTTGTGCAGGTCTTGTACAGACAAGCACAGCTGCTGTCAGAACACAGTGATCGTGTTGTTCCTGAATGACACTGTTTTTCTCTGGTTCTCCCCCACTTCTGGGTTTTAAGGTCTTCTGCCCCATCTCCAGCAATGGTCCCTGAGACTTGGGGGGAGAGGATGTGATGTAGATGTTCCATTTGTGGCTGAGCTTTCTACAGACACTCTCTACACTCCAGGTGTGAGTTAATGTGTTAACTGCTGTCTGCTGCACAAAACTTTGATGAGCTCTGAGAGCTGCATTAATGCATGGGATACGAGATAGAAATCTAGAAGACAGTATGATACTATGTCCATTTACAAAAGAGTAGTAGGTTCACCTTTGTGGTCTATGAGCTCTCAACTGTGGGTTTTGGGCCAGATTTTCAGTATCAGGCATGTGTTTCCTCCTGTGAAATGGGCCTTAAATCCAATCAGAAAGCAAAAGGTCACCCCCATAACATTTGTGCCACTCTTGTACCCAGAGCCACATATTACCACGTTTTTCATTATTGTAGTTCACAGGGTATACATCTGGGTAAGGATGTTGATAACTATTTCCCCCAGCAGCCTTCATAGCACCGTATGATACTATGATAGCTAGCTAAAATGGAGGACACTCCCTGGTCCAACTTGTGAGTTGATTTCTCCGTGTCTTGTGATGAAAGTGTACAGTGTCTTTAGCAATAGGATTTTACCATAAACTTACTGTGGACAACCAAGAGCAGGAGCAACAGGCTGTTTTGTTTTGGAGATCTCCATGACAACCATAATCAACAACTCAAGGGGATGTATCCCACACCTAACAATGGGATTTTTATTTGGCAACCTATGGCTTCTGGGAGGAATAACTGGATTTTAATTTGAATAGTGTTTCGATTTCATAGATAAATTAGCCATTCATGTGAGACACATGGATACACTTCTTAATTCTCAGGGCAGTACAGTGGCTTTGGATCCTTGGTGGTTAGCATATATTAATTTGCATCTATAAAGGTGAATAACTTTAAACTTTTTTGAATTTATTTTTACTTAATGTATATGAGTGTTTTGCCTGCATGTACATTCATTACACATTACATTAAGTGTTGTGTAATGCCTGAAGAGGCCAGAAGAGGTATTAGCTCTTCTGGAACTGGAATTACACATGATTGTTAGTCAGCATGTGGCTTCTGGGGACCGAACCTGGGTCCACTACAAGAGCAGCCAGTGCTCTTAATCACTGAGCCAACTCTACAGCTCCAAGATGAGTAACTTTTAAACAAAGGGAGCCTCTCATGGCCTTGGAAATAGAATGTGTTTCATTCTATTGAACTTTTGTGGAAGACTGATTCTGATACTATTATGAGTTGCTTTAGCATGCACATTTCCTTTTTAAATTTATTGAGATAGGAGTGTCTCCTTGTATACCATTTATTTTCAATTTTGTAATATCAGAATGGACTCTTGCTGTACTAGATAAACTGCCTCTGGCTATATTCCAGTCTTCTAATTTTTTTTCTCCAAAGCTGCTGGACTGTCCATCGATCCGGTCACCTAAGGTGAGGGAAAAAACAAGCTCAACAAAAATTGTATTCAAAGCTCCTGTGATCATTTTTTTTCCCTTTTTATGGCAGCAGGAGGATGATGAGGGAGGGGATAATTCTCTCTCTCACTAGGGGAAATGAGAAAATCACAGCCACACACAATTTATATAGGTCATGCTACTACTGAAAGGAGAATAAGTCTATGTCTGCCTCCTACAGAAAGAAAGCAAAATTGGCCCATGACAAAATTTAGTTCTTTGTCTATTGCAAAAAAAGAGAAAGAATAGCAAGCAAAACTTCCCCCAAACAACAACAACAAAAATAACTTCAACTAACTGGAAAATTAACCAGTTTCTTTGTCATATTGAAAAACCTATGGACAATGTATTTTACTGCCAGATCTACAAACAATAGAGGTAAATGAAGAAATTATTGTGACAGATTGCCTTTAATAAGAATTAAATACAAGCATACAGAATTCTGAATAAACAGAGACATTATAAAGCAGTAAATTTATCACATCACTAAATGCATTATTTTGAAGTGACATTTTATCTTCTCCCACTTTTTCATTCCTTAGTATAAACACATTATCCAATAATATAATATTGACCAAAATCATGCGGAGAAAAATTATTCTTCTGCAATTTTTGGTTACACTTTGGTTACACGTTGGTTATTGCTTTAGTGTGAGCCTGTCCACTGTCCCTTTTGGTTCTTTATTTTTTCACAAGCTAATTTGGATAAATTAAGATCTCTTCACTCACTTCAAACAGGGTCTTTAGCTTTCTCCCAGTCAAAGGGGTTGAAGGTCAGGAAAGAAGACAGGGAAGAAATATGGATGTCAGCGGAAAGCACCAGGGGAAAAAATATGAGGGGCAAAGGGCAGGAAATAAGGGTGTTGAGAAGGCAGGAAGGTGGACAGAGAAGGTCATGGGATTAAAACATACAGCACAGGACACCCAAGAGTGCAATTGTGAGACAAGCTGAGACAAATAGCACCTCAGGAGGTCCAGGGCACCACCTCACACACTGGCTCAGAGCCAGAAAAAGGATTACAAGTAAAAGCGGTGGGGGGGGGTGTTATTTGAGCTCCTGTGTAGTATCCACTTGTCCACTACCCTTACCAAACAACCTCTGCCTCTTTCAGCTTTTCAAGAAAAATAGAAGTCATAATTAGGAGGAGTCTCTCAGCTTGTCTACAACTTTCCTCTAAACCATAAACATATCTGCATATCACCAATTTTTCTTCACCCATGATCTCCACAACTATGTAATCTTATTCACTGATGTCATCTCTGAAACTTTATTTCACAAGCCATCCTGCTATTTCTTTATAGCTTCCTTTGAACACATTTTCAAATATGAATATATTCAGCTCTCAGAAAATAATACAGCTCAGAACATAAGCATATTATACAGGTACTTAAATATGTTTCCACTTCAACTATGGCAGTATTTCTTCTCTCCTTGGTAGCTCAAAATGAATACTCCCTGTTTCCTACCACGCATATGCACTCCTACATGCTTATTTTTTTCCCTGAAAGAATGTTCATTTTCTTCTACGGTCTTCTAAAAGCCACTACTGTATGGATTCTGTATATTACTGGTATTTTTTAAAGTTGGTAGTATTGGTACAAGGTAGAGCTATTTCTTAAATTAATCTAAAATAGTAAAATACCCAAACTATAGTACACGTCAGTGGCTGAGTGCTATGGGTTTTGGTCATCTATAAGTATCTTCCTGGAATGTAAATATAGCATCTGGTACCTACAATATCATTTCAAGCAATAAGGAAAACAATTTTAAAGTGACTCCTGGTGAAGATGGCAATGCTCAAAGATAAAAACACTGGTTATGCTGAAATGCTGAATTAGATAACGAGCCATCAGAGAATGCACGCAGTTCTAGTAATTTCCATTGTTTATTTATTGAGTTCTCTGCCTATTTGAGATTACTGGGTACCGTTTGGAAAGTCTCTGAACCTTGCCTGATTTTATTAGTGGATGTAAATCAGCACATGTCTTTTTTTATTTGTTTTTAAATTTTCTTTGTTTGGGTCCACCTCCCCAGTTGTCCTGGAACTCTCTATATAAACCAGGCTGGTCGTGAACTGAAGGACATCTTCTTGCCTCTGCCTCTTGAGTGCTAGGGTTAAAGGCATATGCCACCATTCCCAGCTGTCTTTTCTTAATTTTAATGATACTGTTTTTTCCTGACCAAATCCTTAACAAATTATTCCTACCAGAGACATGGACATTCTTTTTATCTGTCACTCTCTTTTTTAGAATGGCTCTCAATCTTTCAGAGTGGTCATGTCAGAAATTTCATTCATCTTGCTTGTCTTCCATGTCCTGGGTCTCTGATATTCTTCTGCTTTATATTTTGTTCCTAGTTAGTCAATCTCCACAAAGTTACTTGTGACATAAGCATGTGATCTTACATTCATTCCTCTCCATTTCCAGTGTCCACCAATGTCTGGATTATTAAATATTTTTCAAACCAATTCAATCCATTGAACTCCATTACTGAACCTCATTTTCTATGCATCTATGGAATATCCAACTAGTTCCTACTCTCTCTTCATGTCCTTATAAAGTATCATGGTTCCAGAAAAAATCAATTTTCCAATTAAAAGTATGATTATTTTCCTCTTTCTGTTTATTCAAATAGTCATGAACATGCCATTGACTATGTACTTCCCTGACACCGCAAAAGCTTTTCTGCTAGTTTTTAATAGACTTGAGTTTTTATCTTAATATACTGTCATAATGTATTAGTTACTTTTCTCGTTCTCATGACCAAAATACCTGACAAGAAGGAACTTATAAGAGAAAGAGTTTAATTTGGCTTATAGTTCTGGGAGATACTCTTCAAGATGGCTGGGTATGAGGAGGTAACTGGTCTGTTGTGTTGGAAGTCAGGAAGCAGAGAGGAATTCCGGTAGCTAGCTTTCTCTAATCAGTCTTAGAGCCGAGCCAAGGGATAGAGTCTTCTACATTCAGGGTGAGTCCTCAGTATTAATTTAGTTTTTTTTCTGGAAACATTCTCACAGACACATCCAGAGATGTTTCCATGATGATCCTAAATCCCTCATGTGAAAATCAATATTAACATCACATATTTCCATACTTGGTATTCTAAATGAAATGACTTGCTCCTTTATTTGCACGTATCTATGTGTACAAAACTTTTTATTAGTTCAGTTAATAAACTCTTATATGGAATTTAATTCTACAAAGTATTTTATGCATTTCTGACTTCTCTTTTGATCACTGCTGTCAATTATGAAAACTCTCCAGTAGCATTTAGAATATGACATGTCATATTATTTCTATATTTTCTGTTTGACTTCAAGTTATTATAGGATTACTAATATCTTATTCAGTACTGAATTTCCACATTTTTAAATAAATGAATGATAAAAATATTTCCATGTTAGTTACCTTTCCTTTGCTCTGCCAAAATCTTTGAGACAAACAAATTTAAAATGGAGGAAAGATTAATTTGAGATGGTGGTTTCAGAAATCTCAATTCAGGTTTGATTGGTGCTGTTGCATTTAGGCTGTGGTTAAGCACTACACTGCTGTGTGGAGCAAGTGAGAAAACTCAGCAGATAACTTCATGACAACCAGAAAATCAAAAGAGAGAGAGAGAGGGAGGGGAGGATGGAGTCCTCTCCATTCTAAGGACATGTTGCCAATGACCAAGCTTCCTTCCCTAGGGCCCTAGGTCTAGAGATTCTGCCACCTTGCCATAGAAACATGGGCTGACAGCCAAACTTTTAGAATATAGGCCTTTGGGACACATAGATTACTAAAATATAACATTTCTTCCAGCTATACCACTAAGCTTAGGAATTGCATGGTGCTGATCTAAATTATCGAGAGGAAAGATGTAGTACTTTCACCTCACAGCCCAATTTTAATAGTCACTTTCTGGATCTCTATAGTGGAAGTGTGAAGACCCGAGCTCTGATCTGAAGTAAATGCAGAATAAGTTCTGACCTGAAATAAACTCAGACCTAGACCGGGAAACTTCAGTTCCCTGAGAACTTGGATGTTCTTCTGTAGTGATTTTTATCATGACACTGACAGTTCCTAAGCTTAGCTAATAAAGTTATAGGTAAAGAACAGAATGTTTAATAGGCATGGAAGGATAGGTACGATTCCAAAAAGGGCTGAGCCCGGGGAACACAAAGGTACTGCAAATATCATAAAAGTATTGTAAATATCATGATGAGGTAATTATACTTGAAAAGAACATTTTCTTTTCCTCTTGTTGTACTATAAATAAGGATGATTCTTAGAATAAAGCATGCATTGGTTCACATGCCTCTGCATCCCCTGCGTCCTGATTTCTTCTGCACCTATACCTCTGGGCCCCCAAGCCCTTTCAGGCTTGAATTGTGGTCATTGACCGGTGACAGTGGAAGGATTCTGAAAGTCCATATAAAGTCAGTTATGAGCATCATACACAGCATGGCTGTGATGGATTTATTGTGCACTAAAGATTATGTTGCTTACTATAGTTAACAGGTTATGTAACCTGTAAAGTATCTACCCTTGTTAGAATTACAGAATGACCATAAACATTGGAATCAAAATGAACATATGCTCTCATTGCAAAGCTTAGAGACAATACTGGGATAATATTGTTACAGATAATATTGTGCTGCTTTCTTTGAATCTTTAAACATGTACAATATTCTAGAGTGCAAAACCATGAATATTGTATTCTAGATTGAAAAAACTATGTAGTTATATCTATATATGAAAGTTTTAAATGCCCCTTTTCATTCAAACAGACCTTTAACTGTTGCTTATATTATCTAGGACAATGTATGTAAATTATGCTAGCCAACAGTATAAGGAAATACACATCTAGGACAATTTGTGTGAATTATGTAGAAAATATCTAGTTTCCATGGTAGAGCACAGCACAATATGCAATTCTATAGATACCATAGATAGTGGTTAGGCCTGTCTCTCTTTAAGTTTCCTAATGAAAAGCTGTGTGACCTTTGGTTTTCATCTCATTTCTCTTTTTTTCAGTTTGTTTTTCTGTCTACAAAGAGAAATAACAAAGTTTTAAGTACAGAAAATCATAGGAACTCAGAAGTTTGTATTTCATCTTTCATTAATACTTGTAAAATGTTAAGGAAACTTTAACTTATCCATGTTAGCTTGAATTTGAGGGGCCAGACTTCCTGGATTTGTTGCAACTCTGCTTGACTTGTGAGCAGAGACATTATCTAACTTTACATCATCTTTTCAAGGATGTTAGTTTGTATGATGCATGACGTTGAAAGTGGAGATATATCTCTCTGTAGAGGAAAAGGATTTACTTATTTCCCAGTAGAAAAGTTTCTGGTTCTGTTTGGGGCTCCTCTCTAGTACTACACTCTACTATAAGAGCAAGTGTCAGTTGGCATTCATCACCCTCTAGGGATAGAATTCAATATATCAATTAAATGCTTACATAATAACAACTGGTATTTTTGTGTAATGAACTGTTCTTTATATAAGACGCTACCTGTCCTCTGCCAGCATCTGCTAACCTATCACACACTAACTTGAAAGCATAAAAACATGTCAGACTCTCCTGGGCCCTGACATGCATATCCTGTTTATGTTGGTAACATTAACTCCGATACCCTGTTAATTTAAAAAACTTCTTACTCTAAATAACTGGTTCTTCCCAGTAAAGTAATCACTGGCTTGCATTTTCAGATCCTGAAATTTAATAGCAAAGACTTGGAATAAATCTATTAATTATGTGCTCCCAAAATCATTTACTAATTCTTAATCTGATCAAATGAGGAAATGTGAAGGAGGCAAATCAAATTCAAAATCCTTTTGAATGCTAAATGTTTATGTCCATGATTGCTGTTAAACATGGTGACAAACATTTTAGTGATATTTCTTTTATTTGGAATATCATCTTCAAATTATTGGTTTAAGAATTTTTCCTCAATCTCAACTCTTTAAAGAACTGTAAGCTCTTCCCAGATACATGGTGAACAGGCTATTCTCTGAAACGTTGTCTAATTATCTGATTAAGTCCTGAAGAACTTGCCCCACACTCTCATACATTTTCTTCATCTTTTCATAAATTGATCATAAAATAAAGATTGAAAAGGAACATTTTTAAACAAATATAAATTGGAGGTATAATACCAATATTTGTGCTGCAGACAGTGAGTGTTTGATGAATATCATGAATATTCTGTAAAATTATTTTATGTAAATCCTTTTGTAAAATCAACCAAAATTTGGGAGAATTAGACAAAAACTCTGGGCTACATTTTTTCTTAAGATCATTGTCTCCAAATTATTCTATTTGAATTAGAAAAGAATAAAAATAATATACATAGTTATTTTTAAGTGAGAATCACAAGAAATGTCACACACAGTATTGTATAGAGGATGAAGGAAAAGTTCTTGATGCTAAACTAAGCTGTAGTCTTAAGTTTGCCATGAATGAAGGATTGGATGCAATACTGACACTGAGACCCTGGGGCAACAAGGACTCTGGAGACATCCTAGAGGAAGATCCATGAGGCAGGAGTTTTATTAACTTAAAAAGGAGACCATGACACTTAGCCCCGAGCTGCTTCCCGGAGGCTGCCCCTTTGGCTACGTTGCAATAATAGCACCTTCATATCTAAAACCAAAAACTAGAAAGCACTCATACAATTTGCTTACAAGCATTTCTCCCTGAGAGATAAACATAACCCTAGGCCTTACCTAATAATAAGTTTGCCATGGGAAGAGAAACAGGTAACATCCCCACCCCTGTGAGCACTGAAAGTAAGTTACAAGGTCCCATTTTATGGTAGGCTCTTTATACCAGTCTTCAAAGTTTGCTTTAAGAAAGCAAACTTTTCTTAAGTTTATTAAAGATATTACCTACTTTTCTTCACCATTTTGTTTGAGATAGTATATGTTATTAAGGGTAGGTATGAAGAAAAGTTGGGAGTTCTGAAATGTTCATAATCTCCATTTTATTTTCTTATAATTAGTTATCAAAAACTTCCATAAAATAATAACCATGATTGCTAATTTTAATTCTTGACATAATCTAGAATCACCTGGGAGGAGGGTCTAATGGGGAACTGTATAGATCAGGGGGGCCTCTGGTGTGTCTGTGGGGATTGACTTCATTACGTCACTTCATTACTTAAGGTGGGAAGGACCCATCGAGCCAGTGCCATTCCCTGGGCTTCTGGGTTTGACTCCTGGAATGTGTAAGTGTCAGGAGGGTGCTGACACTTGCATTCATTGATTTAGCTCTGCTTTTGACTGTGGATGTGATGTGGCTAGCTGTTGGACTTCCTGCTATCTTGACCTCCCCACAGTATTGAACCAGTACCTAGAATTGAGATCTGAATTAAGTATGTATGCCCAAGTTGCTTTTGGTAAGGGAATTTTTATAACAGAAGCAGAAATGAAACAGGAACAATCATCTTTCAACTTCTAGCTAGACTATCTCTGAGAATCAAAGTTGTAATCAGGACCATACTATGCAAACTATAGTGTCTGCCTTGTGAAGGGACAATAATGGCAAAGGTCATTCTGAAAGTGAGGATCAAAGTAGATAACACTTTTATTATTGACATGAGAACAATATGTGATGATATTCTGAAAAGGGTTCATTGTGAAGGCTATCTAGAATATTAAGAAAATTGAATTATGTATTTGGAAGATTTTCTTATCTTTTTTTAACATATGAATAGTTACAAAAATATTATGGAAAAAAAAAGTCACCAAACCTCAGTAGCAATTTGAAAACTGGTATCTCTTACCCTCCAAATCAGGAAGGGATGCCCCATTGACATCTGTGTTACACTAAATTTTCCCTCCCCCTTCTTGGGAGACCAACAAGCCTGCACCTTCCGAGTTTCCAGGGCTGACAAAACTGACAGAATACCTTCTATCTGAGTTTTGCATAGTTTATGACATCTGGGAAGGGGTGACTTAGAAAGGCATGAATTCTCAATTCTCACCAGCTCTTTCTTCCCCATATTCCACCAGCTTTTTGCCACCGTCTTACTGTGGTTCTTGACTCAATATAGTGATGGCTCTACCCCTTTTCCCAGTGCCCTTGGTGTTTCTCAGCATAGGTCTCTAGACCCACCCCTGTTCAGTTCCAGCTTTTTGGAGGATGTCTACTCAACATCTGACAGTTTGTGCTCTTAATGAGCATCAAGGTGAAAGAAACTTTCACGTCAATAAACGTAAGCTGGTGAACTTGATGCAATGATAATTTAAAAAGTGTCTGAGGCAAAAATGGCACTTTTCCTCCTCACCGATCTTCATTGTTTATGGAACCATGTCTCTGAATTCATTTCATATTGCATATTCCTTGTTTGGGCAGGTTCCTCAGTCCTGCAGATTCTGTGGTGACCTCAATTATACCAATATAATGGAGAACCACTCAGAGATGTTATTGGATTCTATAAACATACATAACATGCACACATGGACTCCCGCCAGCCCTTAGTAATTTCCCTTGGAGCAAGTTTTAGAGTTCACAAAAACTATTTAGAAGGAAATCTGTTTATTTTGTGTTCTGAAGAGGTGACATAATTGCATAATATAAATGTTACCCAGTACATGTATAGCCTCATCAATAGACCAGTTAGAACTCCAGGTAGCCTTAAACACCCTTGATATTTAGAGAGCCAAATAGAAGAACATTTGACTATTCATCAGAAAGATATGAGAAAAATGTAAAGCATTTGTTTTTGGTACAAGGAATGAAAATGAACAGGAATGAAGTGCAAGAGAGAAAAGAGAAAACAATGCCATCCTCAAGTCATCTTGACTACTGAGGTTAGAAGACATTATAATAATAATATCACAAAGCCTATCCCTGCTGACAGACTAGAAGTATGCTGTAGACACTGGGGCTTTCTGTACCCTTATGACAGTTTCTAGAACCAAGAAAGCACAGTTGGAAAAGAGTTACTTCTCATTTAATTCTAACCGGATGTGAGAACGGGATCACCAGTACATGAACATGTGACTACCATGGTTTTCAAATGTGTTCTTTAAATTTATTTATAGGAGGCAATAGAAAGAAAAGCTTTCCATTGCGTTGTTAACATTACAGTGCTTGCTATACCCACTGACAAACATTTCTTTAATACAGCCTCTTTTGTCAGATCCAGGAGAAACTAAGTTCCCTCCTGGAAGCACATATGTATACATATTATGTGACAATTAACTTTGACTTATATAGGTGCACATTTCATAAGTATTTTTACTTAAATTGTCTCATAGAGATAGTAGTAAAGGGAGAGAAAGAGAGAGAGAGAGAAATTCTATGCATTTGCATTTCTAAACCACACCAAATACTAGTAATCAAAATTATGCTTTCTGACTACATACATCAGAAAAGCCACTGAAACTAAGATCTGATTATTCTTGAAGACATTTGGTCATGGTAAACTGTCAGAGTATTTAGCCCCAAAATTTTGAGATAATTAAAGTGAAATTGCTTTTCACCGTATTAATTTTGCTGATAAAGATTAAATATACTTCTCTACACTCCTGGTTTCTTCAGTTCCTTAGTCTTAGTCTTATATGCAAATTTGATCAATTCTCACAGCTAATTTTGAGGTAATGGTTCTGATTTCATGAATCAGAACCATTGAGTGACTGGGTTTCCCAAGCATAGTTAATAGTGGTATGTTTACTCTGTACACTTTTTTTTAAACAAAGCATAACTTGGTTTATGTGTATGTGTGCACATACATGTGTCTGTGTTTTCATGGATATGCAGGAGCATGTGTTTGTGTGTGTGAGAGAGAGAGAGAGGGAGAGAAAGAGAGATAGAGACAGAGACAGAGACAGAGAATATGAGAGAGTTCTGCATATGTCCACATATGCAGAACATGTGACTTTTTTTAAATATAAAGGCTGATTTTACAATGATGCTCTCCATATATTTCTTGATACTCATTTTCTACATGAATTTTTCTGGTTGTAATGTATACTTTTTAATCTATAAACACGCTCTCTTTGCTTGACTTCAGGAGGATATTCTTTTATCATATTTCAGATTACCATTTTCTTCTGTCTTTTAGTGTCTCTGATCCAAGGACCCCACATGCCCTTGTTAGAGATGCTTTCCTTCAGCTGCATCATATTCTTCCAGTTGCTCTAATGCCTTTGATTTTATCTTATTTATTTACCGTGAATTTTCAGCTGTTAAAATTCCATGCATGTCTACAATATGTTGACCTTTCCAATTCAACATTTGTCAATGCTAGGTATATTTTAGAATCATTCAATAGAGATCTTAAAAATCTTAAGATCCAGGCTTTCCCTTGAAAATGTTAAACCAACAGACACAGAAGCAAACAAGATATGGTAACTTTAAAGCTCCCAAGGCCATTGAAATGGCATCCACCATGTCAATCACTAGATGCACATAAAGATGGAAGTCTGGTTTTTCTCAGGTCTTTGCAATTTCCTGTTTCATTTTGTTGCTTGGTCCTCTGATCCTTTATCACCTTCTTATTAAGTATCTTTTCCTATTAAACTGTTCCAGAGCCGAAAGCTCACCTGGGTTGTTAATTTCTGTTCTTTTTGAAATTTCAGAAGAAATAATCTATTCTTTCTATTGCATGTTTATTACTCTCTCCTATTCATTTTTCTCTCCAACATTTTTTACAACCCTACCAATTTCTCTTTTGCTTGCTTTATATTAACCCTATATCTGATATGTTATTATTTATTATCTACATCATCTTTATTCAGACGTTTTGTTTACTACAATACATAGTCCACATATTTTTCTTTAAGTCGTATTTCGGGAGAATGGTTTGTTTTCTGGCTGTAGTCCTTGTTTGATGACTAGATGTGCTTTTTTTCCACCTTTTTTCTTGTCTGTAGTCATATAAATCTGGTAGAGAAGATCTGGACTGTGACAGAATGTAGCCATTGCTGGTGGATACTTGTAATCTGTTCTGTCTTCTACCCTTTATTAATGACTACATAGAGAATCAGTTACATCCTCTCAGTAGTCAGTCCCACTATGAGTGCTTTCACCTCATTTCCATTCCCTTCCATATAAACAGCTTAGAAAACTCCTGGTAGTTCCCATTCA
>NW_008349975.1:9170582-9230957 GCF_000622305.1 Nannospalax galili
AATCATCTTTATACTGCTGTGCCCACTGGCACCTTCCCATACCCCCCACACACACTGGACCCCATATACTCTGTCATCCCTGTTAAGACTCACTGGGATGTCAGTGTCCCCAGCCGTTCCCCAGTGCAAGTCCATCCTCTGAGTCTAGTCAGCCTATCTAGAGCCCTTTGTTTTAAGATCAGCTCTTCTTCATCTAGCAGCAATCAGTTGCCAACACTCCTAAAGGCTTTGGTTTCAAAGTTTTTACTTGGCTTTCTTAATACTGCAATCTTATTTCTTCTCTGGGTTCATTCATCTTTGCTTAGAAGTACATAGGGAGGTAAAATACCGAAATGTTTCTTATTGCATAATGATGGTTGCAAATCTTTCAGAGGATAAATATTTTCAATAATGCTGTTTGAAACAGATGTTAATTAATAGATTGTGCTGGATAGCTTTAGTGTCAACTTGATACACCTGGGTTGAGGGAGCCTCAATTGGAGAATTGCCTCTATTGGATTGGCCTGTGGCCATATCTGAGGGGCATCTTATTGATGAGTGATGTGGGAGGGCCCAGCCCACTGTGGGTGGTACCACCCCTGGGCAAGTGGGCCTGTGTTGTATAAAAAAAATCAGGCTGACGAGGGGCCAGGGGAGTAAGCCAGTAAGCAGCGTTCCTCCATGGCCTGTGCTCCAGCTCCTACCTCCAGATTCCTGCCCTGAGTTCCTACCTTGGGCTCCCTGATGAACTGTAACCTGGGAGATGTAAGACAAATAAACCCTTTCCTCCCAAAGTTGGTGTTGGTCAGAGTATTTTGTCACATCAATGAAGAACAAACTAGGACAGAGATTGGTACCAGAGAGTGGGTTATTGCTATGACAGACCTGACCTTGGTGTTTTGGGGAGGATTGTGGAAGTCTTTGGAACTTTGGGCTGGAAAAGCCATTGTGTGCTCAGAGTTTGTTGCAATGGAGCTTGGAATGGTTATGCTGAAAGAAGTTGTAGATGATGGAGGCCTGGCTTGTGAAGCTTCAAAAGGAAGCAGAGACTATCGGGCTGTTCATTTGAGATTTTGGATTGAGAATCTGTGGGTTCTGTTCGGCTGGGGCTGAAGAATCAGCTATAAGTAACAAGAGACCAGCATCACTGTGGTGGAGTCTTCTGGGAGGGATTTCCACAGGGTCAGCACACAGAGAGGACCCACACCTCTATTTCAAGCTGGAAGCAGGACTTGGTAATGTGTAAGAGTCTCCTGCATGGTACTGGTGTTGAAAACGTGAAGGGGTCACAGAAAGCAGCTGAGGCTTGGCACTCTGAGAGGCCAGGAAGGCCATAGGTGAAAGTGCTGCTTCAGTTGCAGTGAAGACCCCAGGATTGAAGGGGTCATGGAGAGAATCTGAGGCTTTGCATCCCAAGAGGTAAGAAGAGGCCATTGGTGAAGGTGTAGCCTCAGTTTCAGTGGAGACCCCAGCTTTTTGGAGATGCCAGGACCATGGGACCACCACCAAGGACAGCAGTAGGTGTGGAATGGAGCTGGCCTGGGTTTGAGAGACAAGCTGAGTGTGCTGTAGACTGCAGAGTCAGAGCAGTGAAGCCAGTACCCTTTGGAGCCCAGAAGATCATGAGTGAATCCCAGATGTCCAGCCTCAAGCTACTTTGCTGGACTTTGGTTTTGCTTAGATGTGCCCGATTCATCCCTTTGAAATAAGACAGTACTTGTTTTGAATTTTACAGAAGGCCACAGTTGAGACTTTTAAAAGAGACTATAGGCTTTAAATTGTTTGGATTTTTTAAGGACTGTGGGGTTTTTAAGGTTGTACTGTCTTATGTTGTGATATTAACATCATATCTTGGGGACAGAAATTGGAAAGTTATGGTTTAATAGTGATGTTTGTGTGTCAAGTTGACAAGGAGTCAATTGTGCTGGTTAGCTTTTAATGTCAACTTGATACACCTGGGTTGAGGGAGCCTCAAATGGAGAATTGCCTCTATTGGACTGGCCTGTGGCCATGTCTGAGGGGCATCTTGATGAGTGATGTGGGAGGGCCCAGCCCACTGTGGGTGGTGCCACCCCTGGGCAGGCGGGGCTGTGTTGCAAAAGAAAGTAGGCTGAGCAGGGGCCAGGGGAGCAAGCCAGTAAGCAGTGTTCCTCCATGGCCTGTGCTCCAGCTCCTGCCTCCAGGTTCCTGCCCTGAGTTCCTAACTTGGGCTGCCTGATGAACTGCAACCTTGGAGATGTAACAAATAAACCCTTTCCTCCCCAAGTTGGTATTGGTCAGAGTATTTTGTCACAGCAATGAAGAACAAACTAGAACATAGATTATCAAGACATTGGCTCTGGAAGTTCACCAAAATCATTATTCCATATCAGTCAGGAAGTGTGTGCACAGCAACCTTTCTAGTAATGGCTCTCATGCTTATGTGTTCATATTAATCACCTTTGAGATTCTTAGTTAGAATTCTAATTCTTACCAATTTAAAAAGTCTGGAATGAGGCTTACTAATCTATAAGTTCAATAACGCATAAGATGTCTCCACTGAAAGTGGTTTACTCAGAAAATTTGCTTATGGACTTAGACTGTACTTGGCATTATAAGAGATAAAGGAAGTGTATTTTGTTCTATTTGCCTTTTGGAAATATATTTACTATATGTCAGCTACCCATACTAAGCAATCTTATTACAACAAAACCACAAATAAGTGGTCAAGTGTACACAGAATTTTTAAAAATCTTAAATGAAACGTATATGGCTTTCAAAACTCAAAAAAACTTGGAAGCAAAACAAGTGTTTTAGTCTCATGTGTTTATTTCTTAGACATACTCACAGGATTGAAATGGCATTAGACACGTCTGAAAGTCCCACAAAAAGTGTATCTCCTGCACAAACTTCCCTTGTGTTCTTCTTGATTCCCACAAGAAATAGAATACACTAAACAGTCCTACTGTCTTTTAATGGCATTTTTTAACAACTCACTGCTGTGGCTTTTACGAAAACACATGTCCTTCAGGATAAGTTCTGAGCCTTACTTGTCTATTTAATCCTTAAAGCATAGCTCTTACCAGGCATGGTGGTGCTTGCCTTTAATCCCAACACTTGGAAGGTATAGGTAGGTGGATCTCTGTGAGTTTAAGGCCCACCTTGTCAACCTAGAAAGTTTCAGACCAACCAGTGCTACATAGTGAGACCCTATTGAAAAAATAAAAAAACAAAACAAAAATGCAACAACAAAACTAAATACCAAAATGCAGCAAAACAAAAACAAATCTCTTTGCATACAGTAATGCTGCATTCAAGTTGTAATATAAAAAAACGCCAATCACAAACCCATATATATTTATCCTAAGAAGGAATGCTATATGGTATTACATTATTTTATCCTTTGAGACAGCAACTCATGTAGATGACATTGGCCTCAAACTCACTATGTAGCTGCAGAGGACCTTGAAAGTTCGGGGAGCTGGGATCTTAGGTGTATATCACCGTACCTTCTTTGCATGGTGCTATGTATCAAACCCAGGGCCTGAATGCTGGGAAAACACTATCAGCTGAGCTGCATGCATCCCTGTTATAGTCCATGGATTTTGTGAATCAAAATTTATCAGGGCCTAATGCAATTTCTATTTTTGAGGATCTTGTATTATCACTTTGTAGCTGACCTGAGGGGTAGGGGTATGATTTGGTTTTGGTGAAAAACTTATTAAACTTCTACAGTGCATATAATACATATTTTCCCAAAGAAATGAAACACATTCCCTGTCTTCAAAATGTTATTGTCTAGGAATATAAGGGAAAGTGAAAATGTATTAAACGCATATTATAGTTATAGAGAGAAAGAATAAATAAAATATCACCATAAATTATCAAGGAAAATTTGTATTCAATACTTGAGAGAAATCATTGACAAATTATGGTGGTAAAGAAGCAAAAAAAATTCCCTCCATATGATGGAAAATCTATGGGGAAAGACTTTAATGAAAATGAGCATTATGAGATGATTGTCCATGATTATGTTTGGAATTGAAGCCTACTCTACCTGCCTTGTGTGTACTGAATACCTGGGTGAGAAACTTCTCATCTGATCCACAGAGGCACTTGAAAGCTTACATAATATAATGATATAAAACTGTTCTATAGAAGTCAATCCTAACCTATCTATGAAAAAGAATATTAACTGATGTTGAGCCATCCCTGCATCACTGGAATAAAGCCAACTGTGTCATTATGAATGACCTTTTGATGTGATGTTGAATCCACTTGTGGGTATTTTATTGAGGGTTTTTGCATCTGTGCTCATCAGGGAGATAGGTCTATATTTTTCTCTTTTGTGATCCCTTTGTCTGGTTTGATATCAAGGTAAAACCAGACTCATCAAAAGATTTTGGAAGCCTTTCTCCATGGTCTATTTTATGAAATAATTTTAATTTAATTGGTGTTAGTTATTTCAAATTCTGGCAGAATTCTGTAATTTATCTGGTTCTAGGCTTTTTTCAGTTGGGAAACATTTTATTGCTTCAATCTTGTTGCTGGTTATAGGTCTATTTAGAGTATTTTGTTTATCTTGGTTTAATTTTAGAAATTCATAATGCCTAGAAATTCATCCATTTCTTTAAAATTTTCCAGTAGTGGAACATAGTTTTTTTTTTTTTTTTTTCCACTTATGTCCTCATGATTTTCTGAATTTCTTTTCTGTTGTAATGTCTCCATATTCATCTCTAATTTTATTAATTTGGGTCTTCTATGCTTTTGCTTAATTTGACTAAGAGTCTGTTTTTCTGTTTATCTTTTCAAAGAACCAGTTCTTCATTTAATTTCTTTGTGTGTTTTCTTCTATTTCATATTTCATTAATTTCTGACTTGGTTTTGATTAGTTATTCCCACTGGGTGGGTTTGCTCTGTTTTTTCTAAGGCCTTAACATGCCTCATTAATGTTTTGTTGTTGTTTTTGTTTTTGTTTGTGTTTTTTTTTTGAGATCCTTAATTTTTTATGTTGGCATTCAGTGCTATAAACTTCCCTCTTGAGACAAAATCCATTGTGTTCTATAGATTTTGCTATATTGTGTTCATTCTCCTCACCTGTAGGAATTTCTTTCTTTCTTGATTTCTTTAGTGATCCATAAGCCACACAGTGGTGTGCTGTTTAATCATTACCAGTCTATGCACTTTCTGTAGTTTCTATTGAGGTTAATGGATAGGTGTATTCCACTGTGATGAGATAGAATATAGAATGCCATTTCTATTTTTCTGTACTTGTGACTAGTTTTGTGTCCTAATATGTGATAGGTTTTGAGTAAAGCCCATGGGCTACTGAGAAGAATGTGCATTCTCTAATGTGCTGTTGCAATGTTCTTAATCCAGTACCTGGGATCTCTTGGTTATGTTACCACACCAGTAGGATGCTCTATGGATGTCTATTAGGCTCACTTGATTTGTGATGCCACTTAACTCCAGCATTTCTCTGTTCATTTTTGGCTGTTGGTGAGACTAAGGAATTGAAGTCACTCAATATCACTGTGCTGAGATTAATTTGTGGCTTTAAACTAGTAGTATTTTAAGGAATTGGCTATACCTATATTTGGTACATATATGCTTAGACTTATAATCTCTTCTTGATGGGTTGTGGTCATACTGTCAAAGTATCTTTTAAATATTTATGTTGGTACCCATAGACGTGGTCTCAACCTTGATCAGAGATGCTTCTTTTTACAATGGTTAGTGGTTATTGCAAAGACTCAGAGTTGGTGAATAAGAGATTGAGTGCTCAGACCTGAATGGGACATATAAATCAGCACCTACCCCACTGCCAAAGCTCAGAGAACACTGGAGAAGAGGAGATAGAAAGATGGATGGGAAGTCAGATGGTAGGAGGTACTATGAAATGCTGTACTTTGGCCATGACATGGCTGTCACTCTCATGAACTCACAACTGCTATGGTTTCCTGCACAAGATCAAGTCAGTAAAAATTTCAGGATAAATGGTCTGTAGTCCCCTCTCCTTGTTGAGGGGCTAAGGCAGTTTATAGTTGCTAAGGAAGGGACAGTTACTCATTCTTCTTTGAGGGTGTGGCCACTGGTAGGATTCTATGCTCTGCTGGATGGCCCTGCATGTGCACGTACAGGCAGCAATGACAGGATATAGTTGGTTTTGAAAAAGTGACCTGTTGAAGGGGATATGGAGGGGTTGGATGGGGGAAAAGGGGTGGTAAGTATTCTCATATTCCTTTGAATACATGTATGAAATTCTTGCTAACAAAGAGAAAAGTTTAAAAAGAAAGAATATCTAAAATAGCTCAGTGGGAGTAAAGTCAGTTTGAAGACAGAAAGTGTAATATTGAATACTGTTTTGAAAACTATTATAAAGTAATAGCAGAAAATATCTATATAGAAGTTATGTGGGAAAGAGAATTGAAGATTTTTCAAATGTAATAATAGAAACTGGCGCCTTACCATGCTGTTACAAGTCGTGATTTAGAAGCAAGTTACCATTCTCAATGTTTGGTGAGGCTCTTCTCTGCTTAGCCCTTCGACAGGATATCTTCATCTTCATCTCCTAAACTAACACGTGGTTCTCTGGACCACTGTGGGCCTAGAGTTGCCAGCATTTCTGCTATAATGATCTTGATGTACAGCTTTGCATGCACCTACACTCCATACTCTCACAAAAATGTTTATTTCTTAATATGAACCTACTTTATTGAAAAGCTGCAGGGGAGAAGCTGGAAGAAAAAGTAAATTCAAAGTCCTGCCTCTGGCAATTACTTCTTTTATAAGAGCCAGGAAGATGTTTATTTTCTTTCTGAGTCAATTTTCATGTCTAAAGAAATGTCCATATCTATCACACACAACAGTGAGGAGCCTGAAACCATTTCAAGAAAGTGAATTCCAATAGTAAAGGAATAAACATTAAGACAGTTGTTTCAAGTACTGACAATCCACAGGTGTCAGTCAATCCATTTGTCACCTCAGGTGGTCCTTTGCCTCCTCCTTTCATTTATAAAAAACAGTAGTTGAATTGCAACTGGCTCTACAGGCCTTTGTCTTTTCTTGTACCAAGTAAATGTGAGGTGAATATCCACAAATATAAACTAGAGATCTGTTTATTTAAAAATCAGCAATGTACACCTCCCACCTCAGATGAAAGTGCACAAAGTATATTGACTTTATGAAAAAGAGATTGTAAAATTTATTTACCATCACTTACAAATACATATGGTAAAACCACATGTATTGTACAGCTCTGATCAAAAGTGACATGCCTACTTCTTAATGCATAAAACTTGATGAAACATTATTTCCGAGACACCTTTGCATGTTGTTTCTTGCTGAGTTCACACCTTCTCAGGTACCTGCTTCCTCTCACATGGAAGTTCTTAATCAGCTTTGACTGAGTGATACCTTCTGGGGCCAATGCTCAAACAAAAACACTAGAAAATCAAGGGAAATAAGGGCGTCTTTGCCCTTAAGGACTGTGTACTTCCTTAACACATATCTCACACACACACACACACACACACACACACACACACACACACATCCCATTACTTTGTCTAGGACGTTTTTTCTTGTTTTATCTAAAAGACACCATATATACATACATATTCAAACACCTATGAGTTTGATAATTAACATTTCTATACAATTTAATAATAAAATTGATTGGATAAGCTGATTAAATTATAAAGTTCATGTATTTCTTCCTGTTCACAGCATAGTGGTGGGTGAGATTTTAGTATTTCCTAACTTAGATTATGTGAAAATTTCTTAAGGTTAAGAAAAAAAGATATTAAGTTGTTTCCTTTTTTAATGAGTTTAAATTAAGAAAAAGAGTACAGTTTTGAAGGCCTGTAGCCCAATAGCTGTAGATGTTATAAAATTTATGATTTAACATATGTTGAAAAAACTTTGGAATGGTTAAAAGTATAAACATTTATTTTAATAGATTCATTGATCTTTTGGTGGAGGAGATGGAATAGACATTTTATTTGAATTCTCATCTTAGCATCTGTACTTAGCTAAATTATTAAACTCACAATTTAACATAAACTAAAGAAGTGCTTAAAATTATGTAGGCATGCTAATCATGGAAAAATACCTCTCAAGGCAGAGACTGTGCACACAGTATTTGAGCATTGCTTTTTAAAATTTTATGTCACATTTCTCATAACAAGTGATGCAATAAAGTTTTTATTACTAAAAACTTAATATAGAATTAGGCCATTCATAAATCTGTGACAATTAATGTTTCAGGAAAAAAATAAAGTCATCTTATTCCTTTAACAAGTGCCCGAGACATAAAATACTTCTGTTATAATCTTTCCTAATGGCAAAATCTTTTATAAAATATCTTTGAGCAACTATCTCAGTAACATTTCAGAGTTTACCTAAAAGCTGTATTAATTCAAGTTTTATTTGTTTTGCTATAAAATCTCTTAGATAACTAAAGTAAAATTTGATATTTGTATTTTCTTTGCATTTGTGATAAAAGTTCAATTCTAAAATCCATAATAACAGCTATTGACCTCTTTCTTAGTACAATACCAAATTATTAGGTATTTAGCTTATGTTGTTGAATGAGTGAATGAATGAATGAATGAAAGGAAGGGAAATATTGTCTTTAAATAAAAATAACATGCTATATTTGTGTGCTTATGGAGCATTCACTTATTTTTCTGCTGGAAGACAATTCTTCAAGTAGTATTACTTGTAAAATTAGCATATTACACACAAAAGAACAAGACAAATCTGATGCAATAAATATGATTGGAAGATGCATCATACAATTTTCCTGTACCAGCAGAAACCACTCTGCTGAAATGTAGTATTATGATATTTGTAATTTTTCATCTGCATTTTTCCTATTTATACAAAGGCAGTTTTACTAAAAGATCAGTAGATTCAATAGTCTTCTCTTTGTTAATCAGCCTTTGAAGTTATACTGCAACGGGAAGGGCATGTAATGTCATAATTTATAGTGTCAGCAATAAATATCAAGGAAAGAGCAGACTACAGGAGTCCAGTGTAAGTTGCATTTTTAGGGCTTGAGGGAATATATTATTGACTATGAATAAGAAGATCATAAGACCAGACAGAGATTTAATTGAATGAGAATGTGAAAATAAAGGAATTTGACTTTTATTTTATTTCATTTTTTTATGTGTACGAGTGTATTGCCTGCATGTATGTGAGTGCACCCATGTCATGAAATGCTGTGGAGGTCAGAAGAAGGCTTTGGATTCTCCTGGAACTAGAGTTAAGGACAGTTCATAGCTGCCATGTGGGTGCTGAGAATTGAACTCGGGTCCTCTGCAAGAGCAGTCAGTGCTCTTAACCCATGAGCTATCTCTCCAGCCCCAGGAATTTGACTCTTTAAAATATGAAATGTATTATAAGAAAAGAGATGCTCTGAGGGCTAGGAAGGTGCTTCGGGCTGGAGCTCCTTCTGAGCTTGTGCAAACTCCTGGGCTTAATCCCAACATGACTACCAAAAAGGAAAGAAATTGGGTGTGCTTGCTTAACACTTATCACTGAGTTGCATTCTAGCACTTGGTTTCTTGGGACAGATACTCCTGATGTAGCGTAGGATGGCCTTGAACTTTCTATGTAGCGCATGTTGTCCTAGAAATGATACTTTTCCCTCTGCCTCCCTAGTGCTGAGATTATAGGTGTATGTTCTGCCTTGGTTTGCTTTTTCAATCAAAAACACATGGACATAAAAATCTGATGGTAAGTAGTTTATTTCAGAGTTGATTTCTGATTCCAGTAACGAACAGAATGTATGTGTGTGTGTGTGTGTGTGTGTGTGTGTGTGTGTGTTAACCTTCAAGTTGATAGTATCATCCAGACATTTCTGTCTGGATGGGGAATTCTGGGAGACAAGATATAAAATACTTCGAAGATGTACTTGCTAGAAAATCCTAAGCCACCAAAGTATGAATCTAACAACACTGTACATGTCATTGGCTGAAGGTACTTCCTTTAGCACTGTTTTGAGAGACCTAGGATGCTTCAGTCACCAGGGAAAAGGAGACCTTGTAACAATGCCACATAAGTACAGTGTAACCTGTCCTTGTAGAGGTCATTTCTAAAGGATGACAGCAGGGTTCTGGTGGACCTCTTGGTAAAGCTGGAACCACAGGTAGTCCTGGCTGTTTCTAGCCAACTGGATGCTTTTCTGAAGAGATGTCTTGCCTTTCCTCAAAGACACAACGGGGAGAAAGATTCTATTCTGAGCTTTCTCATTAATTCATACCATCCCTCCTCCTTTTCAGTGTGTGTTTTATCTTTGAGCAGGTTAATAGAATTATATTTGGGTGGGGTATTTAAAGACTATGATCTATGAAGGAATAATTTAGGTCAATTATCTTAGTTTGAAACCATAGGATATTCTATTTAGCATACCTGTTTTATATAAATTAGCTGATAAATGGCTACTGAAGTTGAATTTATCAGATTCACTTCAAGCTTCTCCCAGTCCCCCAATTTTAAACATCACAGTCAGTGCTTTTGTTCAGAAAATGTTTCCTTTGGTCTTTAACATGCACTGAAGAAGACAGATATGATGACAAGTGTGGGGGGATAGAATCCTCCCTTTTTAAGTGCATCTGTAGTTAAATTCCTTGAGGGAGTGTTGTATTTATTCAATGAAAAGGTCACATAGTATGTGATATGCACAGATGGATTATGAAACGTATGAGACCACTGTGTAGCCTGTAAAATGTGCTATAAAAATTGAGAAGACACAGTCCCTTTTTATTAAATAAGAGCAAACTTGAGAAATGACTGACTAGATGATCTGAAAGATTAGGTATGATTGTGTTAAGTGATGGGGAGAACCAGACAATAGAATACACAAACTCACAGAAAGATACTGGAAGAACAGTTGATGATTCTAATAAGCTAGTTAATTCTTTTAAATTTTTATAGTTTTGTTGTGGCTCCTGTAGTTCGTGTTTGGTTACTTACTTCTTATTTTGAATATTTTATTTTTATCTTATGTGTAAGAATGTATTGCCTGAATGTATGGGAGTACACCCATGTCCTGCAATGCCCCTGGAGGTTAGAAGAGGGCTTTAGATTCTCTCGAACAAGAGTTATAGATGGTTCTTAGCCTCCATGTGGGTGCTAGGAATTGAACCTGGGTCTTCTACAAGAGCAGACAGTGCTCTTAACCACTGACCCATCTCACCAGTCCCTACTTACTTTTTTTTAAGAGTGCCCGTCCCCATTTTTTGACTAGTTTTCTTGTGAAAGGGATTGAGAGCTGCAGTAAAGAAGGAATGATTTAATGAAAAAAAATCTCCAGAAAAAAATCTAGAGATTAGAAATGACTCTCAATCTAAGAGTTATCACAACAAACACAGAGGACACCAGACCTGATTCTGTACTAATTAAATTAACCCTCTGGGTCTCAGCTTCCTTGTGTGGAAATTTAGAGTGTATGACTGCATGTCATGAAAGTTTACTTAATTTCAAAATCTCTGATGAAGTAGATGATTTTGTGGAGTGTACAAAGAAAAATTATGGAGATATTTCTACTTATTAAAAATTCAAGTGTTTAATCAAAATATTATCAAGAACTAAGGAACAGGCCTAGCTTTATATGATATTTAAGGATATTATATATTTAAGTAAGCAAGCAGAGTCTATAAAAGACCTAAAAGAATAGGAAATTAATATTTCTATTAATCTATTTTCTCTTGTTCACAAATTATTCTTTTCCTACTAAAAATAGGTTTCTTCAGTTTTAGGGTTAATTAAGCCCTTGCTTTCTGTGTATAAGGGAAACTTACCTCGACAGACATACAAACTTTCTAAGGTTGCAAGAATAATTTTAGTAGAGACAATAGAAATGGAAATTGTTATCAAATTTTCCTCTATCTGATTTAAAAAATACTATTCTCTAAAATCAGTCACTTTCTAAGTATAAGAAGTATTATATATGTTTCATGAAAACTAAAATCTCACTAAGTTCAGCTAAATTTAAACAGAGTAATATTATTTTGTAGATGAAGAAACCTAGCCATAAGGATAGGCATATTACTTGACCATGCTAATTATAAATATTTCATGTTTGATATTTTAATACTTCAAAGATACAGACAGATTATCATTGCACTTATTTAGAGTTAAGAAAATACCAACATGCTTAAAATAAAATGGAGTGGGGAGAGATGGGATAAATGTAGCCATTGATATTCAAAGTTAGACCTAAGAAATAATCAGTTTCTAAGTGGAAAGAAAAAGAAATATTGGCTCAGGAAGGAGGGAAACAACTTCCAACTTCAATATCATCAACCAACAGGGTGGACGTACAAATTAACCTCACTACTCCAATTCTCATTAACCTCAACTATGGAAAACCAAATCACTATGGCATCTAGCATTCCATTGTGCTTCAACATGCTATAAACCTCTCTGATATATGGAAAACAATTTTATGTTTACCAATTATACTCTTGTTTCATGCTCATAGAGATTAATGTCCAACCAGTAATGGCCACATAAAATAGCATCTGGGTTACTATCATATCACGTTACACATAGACTCTTCCTGTCTGTTGTTTACAAAGCCTGCTATGAGGATTAATGTTCATTGTCAACTTGACTGGATTTAGAATTAACATGAAAATACCTTTCTAGGTGTGTCTAATAGGATATTTCTAGAAAGATTCAACTGAGGAGGGAAGACTCACCCTGAATGTGGATATCACTATCCCATTGACGGTGGTCCCAGATGGAATGAAAAGGAGAAAGTGGCCTGAAGGAGCATCTCTGCTTCCTGACTTGTAACACAAGGTGACCAGTTGCCTCACACTCCTGCTAGCATGCCTTCCTCATCGTGATGGACTATATCAACAAACTGTCAGCCCAAATTAAACCCATCTTCCTTAAGTTGTTTCTGTCGGGTGTTTTGTCACAATACTGAGAATACTAAGTAATGCAATAGTATTCCACGTGATTTAACTATTTGTTGTTCTGAAATAGTAAACGACTTCCTAGTTACACCAAGAGTATAATATACCTTCAATTTCTTTGAACCATTCTTTGGAACCAGTAGATACTCTGCTTTATGCAAATGTTACCTCCTTTTTCCTTCCAACAACACTGCATATTCTGTAGCATTATCCATTTATATGCAAGGACATGGAAGTTGCAAAATATTGCGCTGAGCTACCTTTGGTCAAGGAAGCTATCTGTCTCTCCAAACTCATGACCTGTTGAATAACGTGCTAGAAGATGACTGTGACTTAAAGTCCTGACTACATCTAGAGATGATTGTGCAATGAACAGCTACAGAGCCAGGATTCAAATAATATGATTTGTTTTCTGTTGCACATGATAAAATAAAGCTGCTAATGGAATCCACAATCAATCTTACTGGAAACTGGAAATAAAAAATTACATTAGGGGGCTGGAAAGATGGCTCTGGTTAAGAGCACTGACTGCTTTTGCAGAGTATTCGGGTTCAATTCCCAGCACCCACATGGCAGCTACAAACCATCCTTAATTCCAGTTCCAGGGGAATCCTAAGCCCTTTTTTGACCTCCGTGGCTTTGCACAACACGGGTGCACTCACATACATGCAGGCAATACACTAATACACATAAAAATAAAAATAATAAATAAAATATTTTTAAAAATGCACTAGGAGTAGAGAAACTAGTATTTATAGATGCATTTTCCAGGTGATACTTGTCTCCAGAATTAAATGAATTTTGACAAAATTGTGTTTTATTAATGATTATTCATATACAAACACATATATTTGCGTAGATACAAAATAAAATGAAGTGGCATGAAGCTCTCATCTTTGATAAATTACTATTGATTGACTGACAATTTCAATACTATTTTTTAACTAGATGCCTTTTCCCCAATTTTAAAGAATAAAACCCTTGATTTTGTTCACATTATTGAAACTGAGTCCTTTGCTGAAACCTGAGATGTTTATTATTTAAAACTTAACAATAAACTGATATGTAAAATAGAATAACAAATTGCTGATTTTGTTGGACCAATGTCATACCTACCAACCTGCTCTTATCTGTACAAATCATGCATATTTTCTCTATATGCCAAATTCCATGGAATTTTCTTTTTAAATCAAATGGTAGTAAGAGGAATTACATGACCTAAATATTTTAACTGCTTTTTCTTTTTCTGAAATGTAATATGCAGTATCCTAAGGACTCACATTCATTCATTTCAAATGCCATTCTAGAGGGTTATTAGATCTACACATTTTGCATGCAGATATTGAAAGCTTATTTAGCAATTTAGAAATAGGGGTATGGACCCTCAGATTTCACTTATGGCTAGCTGCATTTTAAGAACTTTCTGTCTTCTAAGGAAACACTGATTTTTAAGGGAATAATTGGGATTAACCAGGAGATGCAACTCTAATCCCATTCATAAATGAATGGAAGTACTGTAGTTAGAAAGTCGCATAGTTCTCTGGTTTGACTCTTGATTTTTGTTTATGCAAATGGGCTTTACATGTAATTGATTGCTGCTATCACTATTAGTGATAATTACAGAATCTATTTTAATTTTTATTTCTTCCCATTACTTAATCTACCTTTAACTATAATTTTTAAATTTCTAATCCAGTATTTCTGTGTATGTTTTAAGTTTTTCAAGGAAGGAACAATTTCCTTGTGATGTTTCATAATTTTCTTAGTGTAGAAGAAATTATACTGTGCTCATTGCTATACATTGCCTTTGAGTGACAAAGTGCAATTCAAAATAAAATTTAAATTCATGTGACTGAATTCAAACATAAAATCATAATTTCAACATATAAAATATAAGACTATAACTACAGGGCTTATTATAATTTTTGGTACCTAAAATGTTTTTTCTTCCCCATCCATTATTTACTTCCTGACTTACATCTATTCATCTTCTTCATTATCATATAAGCAGTATCAAAAGAATTCTGTAGGTAGTTTTAAGAGACTCTAAGGATTATAATAATAAACACTGTCTATATAAAATTATTGTGCAGGTGGGACAAAAGAATTCATTCCTATTTATTGCATCATATTTTGAGAAAAAATTATGGTGCAGGTTGTATAAATAAGCTATAAAACTTCACACATTTGTAATTGTTAAGATATTTTATTAGGATGTATATTTGGCATGCTGCGTTCATTTTATTTCAGTGACTGAGACTGTTGCTTAAGAGAATGTTCTTTTTCTGTAACATATGAATACCCTATAGTAGCTTCCCAAATAGTAATGGAGAGACAATGCCACCAGCAGGGTAAAAAGAGAATAGGAACAGAGAGCACATTGACAATTTGTCTAAATGTAATTAATATTACATGAGAAACTGCATCCACTGACAACTGGAAATCTAAGGACTAAACATGCAGTGACAACAGATATTTAGTTCTATTTTCATTTTTGATTGTGTAAACTTTTAAACACAAAAACCCTTAGTCATTTTATTTGGATAATATTGAAAAACTAAATTCAAATAAAGTAGCTGATTTTTAATATTTATACTGAGGCATATCATCAAAAATATATAGTCATAGTCTTTTGTACATCAGGACTAGATATAAGCTCATGTGGATTATATAAACAGAATATATGGCTTCCAACCAAATAAAATCAGTGCTCATTTGAAGACTTGAAAAATCACCTCATTTCTTTAATATTGATGGATTATTTTAGATGCTCTTCTTGAAAACATAAAGGAGTTTGTGATGCCTTTCTCCTTGAAAACATAAAGGGATCACATAGGAAACACAAGAAGAATTGGTTATTGTATGTTTTTCTCCATGGCATTGCTCTGAAACATTGTACTACAATTACAAAGGGCAGTTCAAAGTTTATGATGCATTACAGTATTTATTGCCATATTTCAGACTGGATTAAAAAATTAGCTTACATTGTGAGGAATTTTTAGATACAAGTTTTTAAAGTGATTCTTTTTGTCTCTCTCTGGCCTGCTTCTCCTCTCACCCCCATCCTCTGTCTAAAATAGAGAACTTTTGAACATCTCAGTGTCTGTGACGAGATTGAATTTATGTATGGTTGACATTTAAAATAAAGCGTTATTGCAGAAAATGTCAGAAAGTGTAGAAGTTGAGTCATCTGTTGGAGGAACTTAATATACTTTATAACCTTGTAATTTTTATCAGATTTAAAAAGATTTATTTTGTCATAAATAAGTGATGTTATCCATAAACTTGAACTTTCTCTTCGAGTAAATAATCATCATTGAAGAAAATAAATTGAACTTTATAGAATTTAAACCACCTCTTAAATACTCTAGGGTTCATAATAGATGTAGCATGGTTGTTGGAATTTTTTAAAGTCCTGACATAGGACAATATCTTTTCCTATTCAGAATAATCAAATTATTGACATATCTTCTCAATGTAAAAAATTCCAGATGAGTTGAAATATGATAGGAAAATACCAGCTTTCAGCGGAAAAGCATTTTCCTTGTGACACGATTGAGTCCTCTGGTATAACAGAATGAAAAGGCATAATTTTAAATTACTGCAGTAAGAGCCAACCTTGTGGTGTGTACCCACCTTTCCATCACGCTGTCCTTGACTCCATGGGAGTTGCAAAAAAACACATATCCTCACTCTCAAATTACTCAGAAATTTAATTGGGAGGATACACGTTAAACAAATGACTAGAAGACTCAAAGCAAATTAAAGTAAATTAGTAGAAACTAATGCCTAGAAACCAAAGAAATATTTGATAAACAATTAGGAGAGAATTTCAAAAGCCTTAATACACACACACACACACACACACACACACACACATTCTAATTTGACACTGTAAGTCTCATAAAAGAGGTCTTTATATATTCACTGAACAGCTTCAAAATATATTCCATGCAAAATTGAGTACAGCATTTACCAGATGTTAAACTTCAATACATAATTTTGAAATGTCACTCCAGCCACCATATTATTTAAGTACTTGTCTTCAAATAACTGGTGCTATGACTTTTATTATATGTGGAAATGAAGACATTTTCCTTGACTCGTCAAAGTTTACCTTTACTAGAAAACAACACAATTTGCATTCTTTTTTTCATGGAGCCCAGTCTGATGATTCCCTCTGTCAAAGACAAATCAAGCTGCAGGACAGCTGATAGTCTGTTGAATACTTCTCCTAGTACCACAGAGATGTCTCAGCCTAGTCTGGCTGACTATCTGGGACTTCGTTCCTAATGACAGGGAACATTTGAACAAAATGTCAGACCTTTTAGGGTCTCCACTTACTCAAAGAGGCCGCCATTTATTTTAAATGATGGGAGGTGGGCGGTGCTCTAAATGGCTTATTTAACTTATACCAGATAGTGTCATCTTTCTTTACCTCCCTCTTTCTCCCTTTTCCCTTCTTGTCTCCCTCCCTCCCTCCCTCCCTCCTTTTCTTCTACCCTGTCTCTTTCCCCTTTGTTTCCTTTCTTCCCATCTCTATACCTCTTCCCTCTTCCCCTATTATCCCCTTCTCCCCTCCCCACCTCATGAACACCTAGTGCCTCATTCACGTTAAGCACAGGTGGTACCACTGAGCATTACAACCAACAAAAGACTTAAGATATTTTAAGAACATACAAAATCCTTCAACCTCTGCTCACATATTTCACAGGGATCATGTAGTCAGATTTGTTTCTGGGTCTGGTTTTTCGTCTTTGCTTTCCTCTCTGGATGCAACTTTCGAGTAGTGAGTCAAACCTGGTTTGTTCTGGATGTATAGTTCTGACAGTGATTTCTCTAGGACCCTGAGAAAGAGAGAGTAAAGACATGCAGTTTAATCACAGTGGTTAATAATGAAATATCCAAGATATTGACAGAGATTTAAAAGAAAAGCAAGTTCTCGAAGGAAGAACACCGCTGAGAACAAAAATTCGGGGGTTTCCTATCCCACCCCAGGTCCAGTCATTAACCAAGAGTGATTTTTTTCCACATATTATTTTCATATTTCTCTTTTTTTGATTGTTCTAGACATCATCAACAGCCTGAAAGTCTTTTGTGGTTCTTCCAAAGTAAAATTTGCCAGTGATTGTTTTGAAAAATAATTGGAGGTTTATTAGAAAACCACCTCAATCTAAAGTGTGAAATTCTTGAGCTTCATGTGGTGTCAATGTTGGACCTGTGTTCAAGAAGAAAAATGAGAAGAATGAAAATAAGTTTGTGAGTTATGAATCCGCAGTATTGTACACTTAATTAAAGAAAAAAAATTCCTTTGGCAGTGACACATTAGTGGGGAAGAGAACTCTGCCCCCCATGAATGAAAAATGTTTGAAAGAGGACAGGACAGCTACAGTCTGTGAAATCTTAAAGTGTCCAAATAAATATCTAATTATAGAACGATTCTCATTAAATAGTGAACATGTATAATTACAGAAAGGTTTTCACTTAATTAGAATCTCATCAGATCTTCCATCTGTGTCGAGATTTTGATAATAGAGGCCAGGACCTTTTATGGTTGTTGGGGAAAAGTAGGTCAAAATATTAGGGAGTTGTAAGTTCTGTCCTGAAGTTTTTGGCACAAATCACTTTTTTTACTGAGAAGAAACACATTGAAAATAAATATGGTTATATATATAAAAGTTAAGTTCAGCATGGTTCACACCGAGGATTCCTGTCAAGCAACTGTGCTCTTATCATTATAAGTTAAGTAGGACCAATTTTTCACAATGAAGAATGCTATACATTTCAGATGAGTCAAAACAGTGAATGTAGAAAATAGAATTGAATTCTGTAGCAGCAAATTTCCTGTTTAATGCAGTATTTTGTGTTGTATCACAGCTTTGCTACCAATAATCTTTAGACAGAAATTTCCCCAGGAAACTTAAAACAATTTAATTTGAGAGAAAAAAAAAATCAGTTGAATACTGGATGTTATTTTTCTAGATATTGTACCCTTTACATAGACAATATTTAAAAGAATAAGTGCTATTTAGATAGTTTCTTTAAAGCATCATTTCTATACAAGTAATTGCATTTAAATGTCAATATCTTCAGAGGAGCAAAAACTATGTCATACAATACAATATATTCTTGATTATAAAGCAGAATATATATGATAAATAAATATATGATATGTAGGAACACTAAATAACAACAAGAACATGTGTATTAAATAACCCAAATATATTTAGCTATTCATTCAACATTTTTCTTATCTAGATATTTAATATCAGACATTCATGACACAGTCTCATATATTGCAATTCAATATTGAGAAAGCTTTTTTATTGTGATTTCTAAAAATTCTAGATTTCTTTGTCACACCAAAGGGATTATTATGAATTTGTTAAGTCCTATTTTTGTATTAATCTATTTACTGATGTTTATTGTTGAAATTCCAAGTTCTTATATTACATGCCTATAAACTGAAAATTCAAAGAATATAGCATAAACATTATGAATTATTTCTGATTTAAAGAAAAGGAAATGGATGATATCATTTTTTTTGAAATCTTAAATTTAGTATCACAAATGCATTCCTGTATCAGCTGGTTTATACCAGCTGAAGTCTTCTTCTCATATCAACACTGTAAGGTTTTCAGTTAGTACATGCTCCATTTGAGAGCCCCATATGATGAAGTCATCCAAGAAGAAAAGATTGAGACTATGCACTAATATATATTGTTTATTTATGTGGTCACAATTCCATTTACTCATTAACATTAAAGAATAGTACAAAAGCTTCTATTCCCTTTTTCAAATTTTCATTTATTATTTTTATTTTATGTGTATGCGTGTATTACCTGCATGTAGGTAAGTGCACCCTGTCCTGCAATGCTCGTGGAAGACAGAAGAGGCCGTCAGATCCCCTGGAACTGGAGTTACAGACAGTTGTTAGCTGCCTTGTGGGGGCTGGGATTCGAACCCGGATCTTCTGCAAGAACAGTGTTCTTAACCGCTGAACCATCTCTCCAGCCCCATTCCTTTAGTTCTCTTTAAAAAACGATACTGGAGAAACCTTCTTCATCTAAATCAGTGTCTACTTACTCAGCAAGCAGTTGGTTTCAGGCATGGGACTGAGATTTCTCTGGAGAAAAACAGAACTTGAAGATGCAGCCTTTGCCTTCAAGGTGTCTGATAATGAATGAGGACAATTAGTATATAAATATTGAATCCAAACACACAAAAAATGCTTTCAGTCACAAATCAAGGTATACTAATTGGCCGCAGTAGAACAAAATGCTGTAATGTCTTATTTTTTCCCATCTCCATGACCTTCAACTTACGTTAGCTGCTTTCTGCCCTAGGCTGAGTTAATGTAACATTTCCAACAGCCACTTTGGCCTCTTCCAGGCTGATTCTCTTCTCACTAGTCCATTCACTGGGTGAATAGATAATATCCTACCTAAACCAGAATGTATCTGAGCATGAAGAAGGGCGGCTAGTTACCTCATCACTACAGCGGTTATGATCCAAAGGTGTCCCAGGCAAGTACCAGAAAAGGATTATACAATTCATGCTCTAATGAATGAGGTGAATGGCTACAGCGCCACCTGCTGGTCATGTGTGCCTTAACGCTCATCCCCTGCTTCTCCAATGCTGCTAGTGATAGAGCCTCACTTTTCTGTTGGATTTGAGGCTGTCTTCATGGTTCTGTCTCTATGCTGTGATGGAATCTTCATCATCTCTTACCTCTTAGGCTATCCATCAAAAATCTTCCGTTTCTTTTTTCATTTCTCATTTGGGATTCTATATTTAGAAGTTCTTTACAGAGGGTTAGTAAAATCCTAACACAAATATTTGCAATTGCCCAAATAAGGCAGGGTTATAATCCAGCCTATTTAAAAAAATATTTTAGTAATGAACACAGTACCCATCACATTAATAACTTTAATATTTGTGGACAGAAAAGCAAGTGACTATATACTTTTTTAATGATGTAGTCTGAGAGATAAAGATGAGACTCAAGAGCTCATTGACAGAGAAGCAGAGAGGTGGATGGCATTGTCAGGGACATGGAGAATGAGGGGGAGAATGGGAAGTGTTAACAAAAACTCATCGAGATAATGGTATTTAAACGAGGCTTCAAGGAAGATACTCTGTGGGGGGAAAATGAGAAAGGGGACACTTCAGAAAGCTATGATTGAGAACATAGTCTGTAAAAATGATTTATTTTCTCTGAAAGAATTTCAAGTCAGAGTAAGTTTTGAATACATTTGTAAAGCGTACAGGTTGAGATAGAGATTTTCAGTAAAAAGTTGTGAAAAATGATGGCAGTCAGCGAATGCAATAGAAGTTGCATTTATCTCCATTATAGTTCTGGGATAGATGCCATTTGAGAAATGGCCTAAAAGGACATAGGATTTCATAATGACTTTCTCTTGAGTCTAAATTTTAAAGATACTATCATTTTATAAGCTGTGGCCACTGAAATGGAAATAGCTAAAATCTGCTAGTAATAGTCCCAAATCCTGAAAACTCTTAAGCAGTTTTTGATTCCCCAAAAGTCTATCTAGAAGGAAGTAAATTAACAACTTCCAGCCTCCTTCTGTTCATGAACCTTAAGATCCTTGTGTGTTAACCAAAACTTATGAAGAGAGGAATACAGAATTTTCTTGAAAATTCCTTATACTCAGAACAGTTATGTTCATGTGATTGAAAAGAAATGTTTAAGACATAAGTATAATCAAAGACTTAAAATACCAGTAAGAATCCAGGAGCAGTCCTAGACTCTGTAATCCCAACAATTGATGGACAGTGGCAGGAGGTTCAGGAGTTCAAGGTAATCCTCTGTTTACATAGAGAATTCCAGGTCAGCCTGAACTATGTAATACATTGTGTCAAAATCAATCAAAACCACAAGCAAATACACTCTAAGTCCAGTTTTCCTCCCTTTCCTGGCTCTTCTTTCCTCTACGGTGTTTTTCTCACAGGCAGATTACCCTAGTGTGGTAGCAACTAACACCTCAAAGTTGCCATTTCTCGGGTTTAAGTTGAACTGGAGAACTCTAACAATTCATGTGAAAGTTGTGCAGCTAATTCTCATCAGCCTGAGCTAGATCACTTCCCTTTGCCTAACCAACCCCAACAGATATATTCAGTCAGTTCTCCCATTGGTCAGTCTGTTATCATGTGTCCATCCAGGAATGGGAGAAAGAATGAGTCTCTCCTAAATATTAGTTATGGAACTGCAGGACAGAGAACCTTCTAAGGAGACTGATGGGCAAAGGGAGATTGAACTTCAAAAGCTACAAAGAGCACCACCTCCTGCCACCCCCATTCTCCCACCAAGTGATCAGTAAAGCTCTCCTCTATAAATGTTTGGCTTTAAAAAAAATTGTGAAATCTGACTATTCGACCTAGACTTGTCTTGAACTCATAATCCTCCTGTCTTAAGTTCCTGAATGCTGAGATTACAGTTCTCACCAAATCTGACACCCCAGAAACACAATGAACAAGTTACTTATGCAGTGTCTCAATCTACACTCAGTGAAACAGTGGAGGATACTTTCTAGAGAGGAAAACATTTTTTATTCCATTTTATATTTGGTTTTAATGACTCCTAAGAGAACCTCATGCATTTTACTCCTCTGGCTCATTTACAGTTTGAGAAAGAAGGGATACAAAGCCAAGCAATGGGTTTTATCAATTACAGAATAATGTCTATTTGCAGAATGATAGAAATTTGGCTTTGGGATGAGTGAAAGTGTCTCTTAAATGCCAGTTTTCCTACTCCATATCCTGGGGTTTCCTAAGTCATTTCACAACCACATTTCTCAAAAATCTGTATATTGATTGAAACATGTAAATTGCTATTTTATAAGGGAGGAAATTAAATATCAGCAATTACACAGGTTTCTGCCTATTGTATGCCCCCAACCAAACTCCTTTATTAGAATTCTGTAAGTGCCTCCAACTGCAAACATTCCAAAGTATATGTTTCTTCCTTCTAAACTAACTTCTCTACTATAGCATTTGCATATAAGAATGAGCCTCAAAATTTTATTGTAAATGAAATTCTAGAAACATCATGCTCTATTTATTTTGTTAATATTGTTTACCTGTAGATATGTTTATTTTATGGTACTAAATTTTCAAAGCCAAATAATACACATGAACTGATGTTGACATTTGCTTTTGTTCTGACTTTCTACAAAACGATTTTGTCAGTTCTAGGGTAATAAATGTACCAATTTTAAAAGAAAGCAAAAGATTGAGATAATTTAATGGTCAAATCATATTTTAAAACACTGGGCTAGAATGTATTTATAAAAATAAAAGCATTCAGACCTGGAGAGATGACTACCCGAGTAAATGTGCAGGTCACCAGGCTTTAGGACCTAAGTTTGATTTCTGAAATTCACATGGTGACAGGAGAGACCTGACTCCCTCAAGTTGTGCTCTGAACTCCATGCACACTCTGGCATGTTCACAAGCATGCATGCACAGACACGCACACAAATCCTGACAAACAAATGAGCCAAAAAATACAAGTATTAAAATGAAAAGGAAATGAAATCTGCCCTGTATGATTATTTACAGCTACAGGTACCCATCCATGGTTAAATACAAAAATAAAGTTAAATATTTCATGGATGTAGTTTAAATTTATCACGTCACACAACTAGACTCATAGAATAAGCCCTTTAGATTGTCCTTGTAATAACAATAATTATTTCAGTATCAATACTGAGACATACATCTGCTTATTGTTATTCAGTTATTAGTGAGATTACATAAATAATGAGAATAAAAAACAAAATCAATGTTCCTGAAAAAACTGAGGTCTAAAATCTGATTTTATTATGATCCTAAAACAAGCATGCACATAAGGAATAAAACATGTGCTCTTTTCAAACAGAATTTCTTTCCTAAAGTGCAGTAGCACAATTTTGATAAGTTTGATTGACAATTTAATTGTGCTGAATTCACTTACTCAGAAAGAAATAAAAGAACTTATTACAAATAAGTACCACTGGAAAAATTACAGGAAGAAATCTCACTAAATATCTCTCAAGTTATGAAATGCTCATCCAAAGGGATACATGCATATACCATAAATGCAACCCAAGACAAAATTGTAAGCTTAATCAAAACATCGTGAGATTTTTTTAATAACTTGGTTGCTCAGTTTTTGAGTGTCAACTTTGTAGATGACAATGTTCTCTTACAGTGTCAAAAGTTTGGACAGGACTCTTTTGATCAGATTAAAAATAGGAAAACTGTTGGTTGTTCCATTGTGCAAACATCACTTAAGGCTGAGAGACATATTCTATTTTGGTAACTTGCATGCTTTCTCATTACTGTATGTTGGGAGGATGGTTGTGAGGCTGGCAAGATTTGAACCTGAATGTCCTATAAACACTCTCTACTTATGTAACTATGAGTAGGTTGCTTGACTTTCTAAGCCTCAGTTGTCCTTTGTGGCATAAAGATGTGATTCTTACCACACAGCATGGCATGTGCATGCCATATCACACCCCTGTGCTCACTAGATACTCAATGATGGAGCCAGCTTTCTTCTTTGGAACATGCCTTTGCATGGTACTGACAAATGACTTATGGAAACTCCTCCAGAAATTTGATGAGTGCCTTTTTAATAGTTTTATCTAATAAAGCTTTTCTAGAAATATATTTCCATCATATTTCTCATATTTTTGTTCTATGGACACCAAGAACTGATCTATGTCAACTTAGTTTAAGTATTACATACTTACTATTGGTCAAACTTGATTGAGTAATAAATGATCCACTTTTCCACATTTTCTTTGTTTATGTTTACAAAACTACACTAGAGACTTGCTGATTTTCACTCCAATTGTGTCATAAGCTTACAGTTTATTACCTCTGTGTATATTCAGGTTAAGTCACAGTGATTCTTCAGCTATATTTCAGATTTTGTGTTAATCTTGGACCATGGTTCATTTATGCTATTTCTTTGTACTTTACATATACTTGTTTGCTTAAATCTTTTTGGATTAAGCCCTAACATCTAGAGTATAAATTCAAATTAAAACAAAGATTTTACCTGTTGTTTTTTTAAAGATTTCACTTGTAATTATTTGTATATGTCTGTATGTATGTGCACATGTGTGTAGGTGTCCACGCAGGCTTAGAAGCATCAGACCTGGAGTTGGTGTTAAAAGTAGTTGTGAGCTTTTTTAACTGCTGAACCATCTCTCCAGCCCCAAGATACCACTGTATATTCAGAATTTAACCGAGTAACTTTACTGAATGACCAAAGTGAATAAAAATACAAGGATAAATGAATAGATACTTTTGTCTTCGCACTCTTCCAACTGAATGAGACTCAATTCTGTATTTTCACAGAAGATATTGAAGCAATAGAGCCATCTAGCAGTTTACCAAGACTTAAATATATTAATGAAAGCTGATATACTACATAAAATATTGTTTACATTGATTGTCAGTAATTTAGATTTGTGTATTCGAGTTAATAGATAGATTTTCAGCATGAAAAGTAGTGTTCAAAATCTATCCTCCCCATAGAAAAATGGCATTATAGAGCATATAGGGAAATATTTGACTATTCAATTATTTAAATTTAGTAACAATATAGGAAGAGTAAATATTGATTTGTACATACATTATATGTAGTTGAATATAATTTGTTTCATTAAAATTTCTAAAATTTATCATTAATAAAAGAATTTTAAAGATGAAGAAAAGTGAGTTAGAGAGATGACTCAGCAGGTAAGTGCTTTCTGTGCGTGCATGAAGACCTGAGTTCAGATCCTCAGTACCTACATACACAGTCAAGTGTTCATAATTCTAGTGCTAAGGCACTAAGAAAGGAAGATCCCTGAAGTGTGGTAGCCAACTAGTTTAGCCAATCAGTGAGCTCCAGGTTCAATTAGAGGCCCTGTCTCAAAAGCCAAGATGTAGAACAACTAAGGAAGATACCTGACATCAACCTTGGCCTCCACACACATGCATGCATAGGTGTAGATGCTCCAACACACATGTGCACACATATACACCAAAATGTAAAATAAATAAACTGTTAAGAAAATAAAATAGCAAATAATGAAATAATATAAGTATCCTTCCCCGATGTCGCAGCAGAGCTTCGCTTGATGTGCTGCTACAATCAACACTCTCTTTTCATGTAGCCTGACACTTGATTTAAGAGTTGTTCTTCCCTTAATGAGGCTTGTACATCTGGAAAGCCACTGACACTACATTGTTGAACAAAGTAAGTAAAATTGACCCTGAGCAGGCATTGGCATTTGCAGCAGCCTCCTTTTATTTTGTTTTGTTTTCTTTTTTTCCTGCAAGCAATATCTTCATGATCATACCTATAAGGCAGGTGTTAGTCTGCTTCTTAGGAGGAATGCCTCTCAAAAGAAAACTCTGATCTTAGTTACTTAGGCATGAAAGTAACTCTACCCCTCCAGGCAGCCTCATAATTTAGATGTCTTCTTAAGTAGATCACTGGCCTAGCAATAGACATATTCAGCAAGAGGAAAATAGATCTCTCACATGGAAAGTTATCTTCTTTAAGAGAAACAGAATTAAGATAGAACAATTCAACCAGGCTTATAGAAACAAGATTTTACAACAGACATACATTTTAGAAATGGGGGTTGGTCTCATGTTAATGTGGATTTGGTTTAATTGTTTGCCTGCAGAGGGGATATTACTTAGTGGACAGTGCCCTCTGTGTGTGTAATATTTTATTTGACAGCATCAGGCCTGTTCAGGAAACAGAGATATGGGTGAAAGGAAATTCAAATAAATTCGTTTATATTTGCTAAGCATTTTTATAGAAGAAAAGTAAATCTACCAATAAAAGACACTGTAATTAGTCTCTCTAATGGAAAAATAGAGTCTGATTAAAACTCTTCTGCTAATGTACACTAGATTTTGTTATAACTAAATTACTGAAAATGTTCAAAAAGCCCTTCTATTATTACTTGACTTACTTTGCCTCATTTGTCAAAGGGCTTTTGCAACCTTTCTTGCTGGGAAAATGTCCTTTTTGCAGCCTTGCATTTCTGTGTGGGCTCGAATTCCTTAGCCAGTTGTGCCTGATCACCCAGCAGGCACAATTAAGGAAATGCATTAGTTCTTCAGTAGATAATAGAAGCTCTTAGAGAGCTTTTTATAAGAGTCTGCATGGCATATTTCTATATTTTTAAGTCAGCTGGATTCACTGTTTAATAACCATAACAGCTTGAATAATTTGAAACCATAGAAATATAAAAATGAAAGAAAAAGAACTCACATAATGTATTTTGCTTCAGCTCTTTCTGAACATTGTCCTTTCTGTATGTCTGAAATAGATGGGAAGATATATCCGAAGACCAAGCATCCACACTTTTGCATGCCATGAGCATGGAAGAGCTAACAATGGGACTCTGTATACACAGGATAGCTTGATCACTTTGACTGAATAGCTGCTATATTCACAAGAAACGGAATGAACGTGGTGTAACAACAATACTTTAATACTGGAAAAATGGTTGGATATTCTTTAATATGTTTGCAAATGACATTTTAATTCCAATGAAGAGTGCAGTGAAGAAAGGACTTTTAAATATATAAAATAATATTCAGTTCTCATTCATCTAACATAGGCAGGGATATTTTAATATCAGGAATTTTGTATATCACAGAATTCAAGAAAAATATGTGTTTTGAGTTTTTGGTGATTGCTCTATCCCAAAGTGACTACATCGCAATCTTAGGGAGCAGCAGACACGAGTCAATAGATGACAGTCCTTATATATGATAAAATTAGGATCTGAGAATTACTTATTCTAATGTTATCTAGTTATTTTCATGAAATGTAGTTATATGAATGGAAATTCCTTAATATGTCAAGGAATGTTGTATTTTATATTCTTGGTTCCTGATACAAATCTATTTGACAAAAGCAAAATTTTAATAAATGTTTATAAACATCATTGAACATATTTATTCGTTTGTTTATTCATTTTTGTGCTGGAGATTGAATCCAGAATATATATATATATTTTTTTTCCCAATTATACTAAAACACTATATAGACCCTATGACTAAAAAGAAAAATATCATTTGGTCCTTTGCAATGAGGAAGCAAGTACCAGAGGCAAAAGAGTCAACAGAGTTTGACAGTTTTGTAGTTGATAATAAGTGCAGATTTCTCTGAAAAAAAAATCTGAAAGACCTTCTAGAAATATAATACTCAAATAATATAGTGGTCTGAAGGAAAGGAAAGCAGTTATAAAGATACGATATACAGTTTAGATAGGAACAAGATCTTATAGAGCTGGATATTTTATGCTAATGATTATAAATTTTATTCAATGGGCAATGGAACAGTCCTGAAACTTTAAAAATAGAATGGTGATATAGTGAGATCTGCATTTTGGAGAGGTCATTTGGGTGATTGTGTGAAACATAAATCAGGTATCTTAACACTGGAGGTAGCGCACACATGCCCTGGTTTATTCAGGCAATTTGTAATGATAAGCAACTAGAGCACAGCTAAGAAACTCCATGCTTAGAACATTCTAATTTACTAAGTGAAAGCTGTTAGAATATCTTCATTATTCAATATATTTATTCATTTATGTGTATGGATCAATGTGAGTGAATTCCATATTTATCTATGTTTATGAGTCTGTGTGGGTACATGCCATGTATATGGATGGGAACCAGCGAAGACCAGAAGAGGGTGTTTGATTCCCTGGACCTGGAGTTACAGGCAGTTGTGAGCTACCTGATGTGGGTACTGAGGACTGGTCACTGGTTCTCTGGAAGAGGGTACACACTCTTAACCACTGAGTCATCTTTTCAGCCACTTGAATATTTCAAAACATATTTTGTGATGATTTTTAAATTATATAAATCAAACCTAACTATTCTGAAAAATTCAAATAGAATTTTTGGTTCACTGTGTCTTGAAATAAATTTAAATCCATAGCGTTTTAAATTAAGGTTAAGAAATAAACAATTCATTGAAGTTCAGCTCTATATTTCTGCTCTTTTGCTATAATAGGAGGCAATATAGACTAAGGCATGAAAAAAGTAAAGGCAGGTACAAAATTCTAAGTATGTATCTATATATAAAATGAAATTTATCTTTAGCTTATGTGATTCAAAAAACTAAGCCACTTAGTAGTCACATGTGGACAATGACACCTGCCTAATTTTGAACAGTTTTTGAATCTATCTCTATGCTGAAAATCTGTCTTGGAAATAGCGAAAGGAAGGATACAAATATTTCTTCTTTAAATCTAATGGAGCTTGGAGCTGGCAAGTTGGCTCAGCAGTTAAGAGCACTGCTACTCTTGCAGAGGACCCGGGTTCGATTCCCAGCACCCACATAGCAGTTCCGGGAGAACCCGAAGCCCTCTTCTGACCTCTGTGGCATTGCATGACACAGGCACACTCACATACATACAGGCAGTACACTCATACATATAAAATAAAAATAATACATAAAAATACTTAGCTCTAATGAAGCTTAAGAAATTAAAAATGCCGGTGGGTAATATAGGCATATGTAATATTTAGTTGCCTCAGAATCAGAAAAAGAAAAATGAGAGGTGACTTAAGGTTTTAAATTATATATTCTGCTTGAAATAAACATTTCTTTCAATTTTAAGTAAAATTTTAGACATATAAACATGGGCATCATGTATTTTGATGTCCAATAGTTGGAATTAAGTAGGCAGGTCACAGAGCATTTATTTTCTTTACGTTTGAATGACTGTGTCTTGTGTGTGTTTTTTTTAATTGGGGGGGAGCATTTCGGAGCAATGTAAAACTACAGCAAAAATAAAAAAATAGCATGACAAATCACACAGTTGCTTTTTTGTTATAAAAATATGATTTTGATTTTACTAGAAAAATCTGTATTTCTTACTCATCTCATTCTAATAAATAATTAACTTCCCAATGAAGTATTTTATGTGGAGGTCAGAGGACAGGTGTTTGGAGTCAAATCCCTCCTTCTACCTTGTGTGGGTTCTAAGGATGGAACTTAGTTTCTCAGGCTTGCAGGTCAACAGCTTTTGCTTGGTGAGCAACCTCACTGGCCAGCTGTGTACTTTGAATGAACTCTTGTCAAGATGCATATGACTTCTGTTTATAGTTTAGAACTAATACTCAGCATAGAGTCAATAATGTTATTAGCTCAAATATTTTGAAAATATATATTACTAACATTTAAATAGTTTCTTGATTTAAGAGACAATCAAAAACAAGAGGGGGAAGGCCAATGAACACATGAGACCATGTTTAAATTTCATAACCTAAAAGTAAAGTAAAATAAGAATTGATACCTTTACAGAATATTAGAAAGCTCTTTTGAAAGTGTTTCAAGGTAACTTTATGACATAAATACAAATTTGTGCATCACACATTTATCTAGTTAATATAGAATAGAAAGATTACTTGTATCTTGATTTGTCTTCAAAATGCTAACCCAATCTACATACTACTGCTGATTATAGTCTCAATTCTGAGCATTACATGTGAGAAAAAAAAATCAGTAAGAATGTTGTGCACATGTTCACACATGTCTTTTGCTAAAGGTTTCAGATTGTGTGGTTACTGTAAAATTTTTGAAAATATTAAATGATAAAAAATTCATCTATAACTGACCATGCTGATGTAAACCTTTTCTAGTATACACACACACACACACACACACACACACACACACACATACACACATACACATACACACATGTATATGTTACATTCTGTTTTGGGATCATCTAACATATATATACACATAAACTGTGTTTAAAGCAAACATAGGCTCTGTGCTGTGACTAGAACCTTGTAACATATAACATTGCTTTATTCCTAAATTATTACATTAAATAGCTTCATAGTTTCTCCTTTATATGAATTTACCAGTTTTCTTAAGTAGAAATTTATTAATATGTTTTAGTTTTTATTTTTTGAAGCTTTACACATGTTTCTATGAACATTTTTGTTGTTATAGCTTCACAAAGTGTTTTATTTGCATAAAATTCTGTAAAAAAGAGAGGTCTGCATCCTAGAAACGTGATTATTTTACTCCCCCTATGTTAATCAGTAACCAAGGAAAGTCCACACCCCATCCCATGTGCCCTTGAGAACAATGAGCATTATCTTCAACTGTCTGTCCCAACTGTGTTTTGAGGAAACCTAGTGTATAAAGGATGTGAATAATTGTTCTTGAATAAAACTGAAACTCTCGATAAAGTTTAGAAACTACATACCGACTATCTCTTCTGGTGATTCATATTGCACAATAAACTATTAAAGCCTGTGAGAAGTACTGATATAAATATACAACTTTAGGTTTTGTTAACTCAGGATTTCCTGAACCTTTGTTATCAAAGAATCGTCTATTGATGGAATACTTATTAAGGTAATTTAGGACAACAGTATTCCTTAGAAGGCAGTTTGTAGAAAATGTAGCAAATGTCTGTCTGAGATCATATAACTGGAAATTATGGAAGATGCTGTGAATAGACTGCACAATATCCACTCATCTTCTAGACCATGTTTTTCAGCGGACAGTGTGTCCAGCTGAGATCATTTTATAGTCATGACTACCACAAACAACATGAAGAACAGCACAACCCTAGGAATTTCCTCATGCTGATTCAGCATCTTCAAGGCTTTTATCACTCCTAGTAAACCACCACTGTTGATGAATTTAGCTCCTGGGCTATCACTATTTCTTTCTCCACTCATAATTGTTGGTGATCTCAGTGTCAATATAGATGATCTCTGTAGTGTAGATTTTGAAGGTCCTCCAAAGTTTCATAACCTAAGGGCTTGATTCCCATGTGGCACTATTGAAAGCCGGTGGGACCTTTAAAACATGGGCCTTGCAAGCTGTTTAGATCCAGTAATGATGGGATCCTGGCCTCTCCTTTTTCCCTGTTTGTCAGGTGATTATGAGGTAAGAAGGTTTGCTTTGCCATTTGCTCTCTCCCACATGAGCTGACTTCCCACAGGCTCCAAACTGATGGGTCATCCTTCATAGACTAGAGCCTCCAACACTGGAAGACAGAGTAAATGTTTTCTCTTTAGAAAGTGAATAGTTCAGACATTTATTATGGTGACATAAAGCTGACTTGCATGATGATTTACAGTCTCTTGACTATTTCTGTGATGTCACATTTCAGTCACATATTCATTCTTGATTTTGTTAATAACAAAATGATAAATGCTTGGTTGGGCTGATTTTAAGTATGCACTGCAACCGTTTCTTAAATTCTAATAAAGCTGTTACTACTTTATTTTTAGCCCATCAATATGTATGCTTTTATTATTTTTATATATTTTACTGAGTTTTTGTGCAATTAATATAATAGATCTTAAATAAATTTAGACCCTTTACACTATCTACATTCCTCCATAGTTCGCCCCCCCACTGGATTGCATGCATTCTGAAATATATATTAAATCCTATCTAACTGGTCAAGCATTTGTACACAGATGCCCCTTGGTGCTGGTTCATCCACTGGACTCTAGTCAGTCTATCTAGAGTCACTCACTTAAAGAAGATCTACTCTCCCTCACCCAGGAGTAATTAGTTGTCAATATTCTTTGACTAAGGTTGGCACCTGCTGCTCATTTACTGCCTTCAATGTTGGGTTTTTGTCTGGTTGAGTTGGCATGGGTCTTGTGCATGCTGTCACAATTGCTGCAAGTGCATATGAGCAAGTTCTCAGTGACCTGAAAGGCTCTGTTTCCTCATGTTAATCCTGACTCTTACAATCTTTCCACCTCCTTTTCCACAATGATCTTTGAGCATTGGTGGGTGAGGTTTAATATAGGAGTCATACCCAGGGAGACACATTCTACAGTATCCCGTTCTCTAAAACTTAGCCAATTACGGCCTTCTGTGTGCGTTGCACTGTGCTGTATGAGAGAGCTTCACTGGTGAGAGTTGAGGGACGCATTAGCGTTCTCTCTGTTCCCTGTTGTGCTGCTTCATGAATCTTAGGCATGAAGTTCCACTGTAGATTAGTCACTTAGGGCTGGGCATCTCTCAGACATATTCTCTGTATGTGATCAGTTTTGCAACTCTGTAATAGCCTCTATCTGTTGCAAAAAGAAGCTTCTTTGATGAGTGGAGAATAGCATACTTGTCTATAAATATAAAGATCTATATTTAGCATACAGCAAGAAATTTCATTTGTCTAAAGATGTGACAGAGATAAGGTTTTCACTAGGATCTATGACCTTTCCAGCCATGCGTATTTGACTATTTACAGTGCCACCCCAGTTCCCTTGCATTGAGAGGGCTTTAAATCTAATAAAATAGCTATTGATTACCCCCTAGATAAAAGTGTCACTACTGCACCAATACAGGTAGTTTTCTGTGTCAGTGATTGTGGTTATTAGGCTTTTAAGCTGAGTTTGATCACTGATTGATTTTCTCCTTCAGCAGCTGGCATAGTGTCCTCTAGAACTATGATAGCTAGTCTTCAGGGATAAGGCTTCCAGGTTAGTTCTAGCTCCACTGCTCCAAGCCCTATGTCCAAAGCATGCTCTGTCTTCAGCAATAGGGTCTTACCTTTAAGTTCTGTAAGGTCATCGAGGACTGTGGCAATAGCCAGTGTGATTTGGGGAGTCTCTTCAACTGCGCTGACCAACAACTCGAAGGGAGGTTTCTCCTCTCTGGCACTGTGTTTCTTGTTATATACCCTTCAGATATGCACATGCACTCGTGTTCAGATACTGTATATGTATTGTTTCAGAGAGTTTTTGAGTTAATACATTTCACTCTGGCTTTTTATGCCACCTATGCTTTACTTACCTCTCTTTTCTCTCTCCCTGTCTAACCTCCTGCCTCCCTTCCCAGTTTAAGTGTCCCCATTTTCCCCTTGATAATACCTGTCTTCTGTTATCCCTCATCTCTTGAGTTCCTTCTCCTTTACCCCCAAGTTTCCTTCTATGTCCTTCACCAGTTGAGTACCCCCATTTCCCTTTGGTAACATGTTTCCTACTATCCTCCTCTCTCAGGCTCTTTCTTTCAATTTTCCTGGATACTGTTGTTACATCAAGATATATGCTCACATATAAGGTATTGGTGCTAAGATTCACAAATGAAGGAGAATGTTCATCATTTGCTTATGCCCGTGTCTGTGTTATTTCACTTAGTATATCGGCTTCTATTTCCATCCATTTAATTGCAAATTTCATAACTTCATCTTTCCTTACTGCTGAGTAGAGTTCCATTGTGCAAATGTATCATAATTTCATTATCCACTTGTCAGTTGAGGGACAATTAGGTTGTTTCCATTTCTTAGTTATTGTGAAAAGAGCATCATTAAACATGACTATACATGTATCTCTATGGTAGGATGAGTCCTTTAGGTATATACCAAGGAGTGGTATAACTGGATCATTTGGTAGATTCATTTTTAGTTTATCAAGAGTTCTCCATACTGTTTTCCATAGTGGTTGAACAAGTTTGCAATCCCACCAGCAGTAAATGAGCATTCCTTTTTCTCCACATCCTCACCAGCATTTGGCGACTTTTGTTCTCTTGATCTTAATCTGCCTGGGGTACAATAACATCTTAAAGTGCTTTTCATCTGTATTTCTCTAATTACTAAGGATGCTGAGCACCTTTTAAGGCGTTTCTTAGTTATTTTTATTTTTTCATTTGAGAACTCATACAGGTCCTTAGCCCATCTTTTTATTGGGTGGTTTATTTTCTTGTTTCTTTATTTTTTTGAGTTCTTTGTATATTCTGGATATTAACTTTCTGTCAAATGTGTAGAGGGTAAGATTTTCTCCCACTCAATGAGTTTCCTCTTCACTTCCTTGCTTGTTTCTTTTGCTATACAGAAGCTTTTCTGTTTAATGAAGTCTCATTTGTTGTTAGCTTTAATTCCTGAGCAACTTAAGCCCAGTTTAGAAAGTCCTTTCCTACATCTGTATATGATAGGGTACTGTGTAAGTTTCCTTCAAGCAATTTCAGAGCTTCAGGTTTCATATTGAGATCTTTGATTAATTTCAAGCTTACTTTTGTGCAGGATGAAAGATAAGGATTCAATTTCATCCTTCTACAGTTGGAGATTCAGTTTTTCCAATACCATTTGTTGCAGATGATTTCTTTCCTTGATTGTGTGTTTCTGACACCTTTTCAAATAATCAGATGACTGAAATTGCATGTTTTCATGTCTGGGTCTTCTATTATGTTCCATAGATCTATGTGTGTGTTTTTAAGCAAGCACCATGCTGTTTTTATGACTATAGCCCCATAATATAGTTTGAGATTTGGTATGGTGATTCCCCCAAGCATTACACATTTTTTGCCAAGGTTGCTTTGGATGTCCAGGGTCTTTAGTGATTACATAGGAATTTTAGGATGATTTTATCTAGCACTATGAAGAATGTCATGGGGATTTTGATTGACATTGCATTCAATCTATAGATTTCTTTTAGTAGAACTATCATTTTCACAATATTATTTCTATCAGTCATGAACATTGCAGGTTCTTTCATCTGCTGTGTCTTCCTCTGTCTCTTTCTTTAAAGATTTTAAAATTTTAATTGTAGAGATCTTTAATGTTTTTGGTCAGGTTAATTCCATGATGATGATGATGATTTGGCTGTTGTGAATGTAAGGGTTTCCATGTACTCTTTCCTGATTGCTTGTTATTGGTATGTAGAGAGGCTGCTCATTTTTCTAAGTTTATTTTATAACCTGCCACTTTGCTGAAAGGCTTGATCCTTTCTACAGTTTTCTGGTGGAATTTTTGGGATCTCTTATGAGTATCATATTGTCTGCAAGTAGTGATAATTTGAACTCTTCCAATTAGTACTCCTTTAATTTCCTTCTCTCATCTTATTGCTCCAGCAGGAGTTTCAAGCACTATGTTGAAAAAAAGGGATGGAGATAGTGGATAGCCTTTTTTAGGTTCCTAATTTTAATGAGAATACTTCCAGTTTTTCTCCATTTAGAATGATGTTGGCTATGCATTTGTTGTATATAGCTTTAATTATGTTGAGGTATGTTTGCTCCAGTCCAATTCCCTTTAGGACTTTTAACATGACTATATTTTGGATTTTGTCAAAGACCTTTTCTGAATATATTAAGATGACCATGTGGTTTTTGTCTTTAATTCCGATTATTTGATTTATTATATATATTGATTTACATATATTGAAGCATCCCTGAATCTGTAGAATAAAGCAGAATTGATCATGGTGGATAATTTTTTGATGTTTGTCTATATGTGGTTTGCACATATGTTGTTGAGAATCTTTACATCTTTTTCCATTAAGGATATAGGCATATAGTTTTCTTTTTTTGTTGTGTATTTACCTTGTTTTAGTATTGCAGCAATTCTGGCTTCATAGAAAAAGATTGGGAGTTCTCCCTTTGTTTCTATCTTTTTGAATAATTTCAAAAGTTTTGGTTGTAGATCTTTAAATGTATGGTAGAATTCTGCTGTGAATCCATCTGGGCCTGGGCTTTTCTTAGTTGGGAGATTTTGTATTGCTGCTTCAGTTTCTATTTCCTTCATTGTTACAGGTCTCTTTAAGCGTTTATCTCTTCTTAGTTTAACTTTAGTGGTTTCCAAGAATTTAGAAACTCATCCATTGAGATTTCAAATTTAATAGAGCATAAGTTTTTAAAGCATTCTTTTACAATGTTCCTAACTTTTGGTGTCTATTGTGTTGTTTCCCCTTTCATCTCTGATTTTGTTCATTTGAATTTGCTCTTTATTACTTTAGGTTAACTGTTCTAAGTATCTGCCTATCTGCTTAACTTTTCAAAGACCCAGTTTCTAGATTCATTGATTCATTGTATGATTCTATGTGTTGCTTTCTTTGTTTCTAGTTCATTAATTTGTGCTCTGATTTTTCTGTTTGGTTTTTCTTGCCTTTCCAGAGTCTTGAGTTGTACTGTTAAGTCATTTACAAGTGCTCTTCTTTATTTATATTTTTTTATGTAGGCACATAGCTCTATAATCTTCTCTCTTAGGACGGTTTCTCATGTGTCCCAGGGGTTTTGGTGCATTGTGTTATCATTTTCATTTTGTTCCAGGAATATTTTTATTTCTTTTTTAAGTTCTTTTTTGACCCATTCATCACTCAGGAGTGTGTTTCTTAATCTTCATGAGTTCATGCAGTTACTAGAGCTTCTTTTGCTTGGTTACAAGCTTTACTGCATTGTGGTCTTATAGAATGCATGGATGTATTTCAGTTTTTTTTTGTGTTTGTTAAGTATTTTTTTGTACCCTAGTATGTTGTCAATTTCAGAGAACCAGCTTGGGCTGGAGTAGAAAGTGTATTCTCTGGTGCTTGGGTGGAGTATTTTGTAGATATCTGTTAGTTTCATTTGATGTAAGATGGCATTAAATTCAGATGACTCTGTTTATTCTTTGTCATATTGACATATCTATTGGAAATAGTGGGATAGTGAAGTCACCTATTATTGCTTAGTTGGGGTTAATCTGTGTTTTATAGCTCTGTAGAATTGCTTTTATGAAATTGGCTACAATGCAGATATATATATGTGTGTGTGTGTGTGTGTGTGTGTGTGTGTGTGTGTGTGTTTGTGTGTATTCCTGATTTTAACATCTTTTTCGTCAATTATTCCTTTGTTTAAAATGAAGTGACCCTCTTTATCTCTTCTGGTTGCTTTTCATTTGAAGTCTAGTTTTTTAGACATTAGAATTGCAACTCCTGCTTGCTTCTTAGTAACATTCATTTGGAATATTTTTTCTATCCTTTCACCCCAAGGTACTACCTATCCTTGAAGGTGAGATGAGTTTCTTGAAGAAAATAAAAGGATGGATTTTCTTTCTTAATCCATTCCATTAGCCTGTTTCTTTTGACTGAGGAGTTGAGGTCATTGATATTTAGAGTTATTATTGAAAGAGATGTATTGGTTACTGTCATTTTAATTTGTTTTCTTGGTCTTATTTTGTGTTTCGATAATTATACCTTCTTTTGTTTTCTTTCTGTAACCCCTTGGATGCAGTTATTCCTATCTTAGTTCTTTTGTATTGCTTTGAGTATTCTCTGTAGGACTGGTTTGATGGACATTAATTCTTTCAGTCTATTTGTGTCATGGAAAAATTTCCATTCCCTTTTGACTGTGATCGATGATTTTTCTGGGTAAAATGCTCTGGGTTGGCATCCATGGCAATTCAGAACTGGGAATACTTTGGTTCAGGCTTTTCTGGCATTCATAGTTTTAATTGGAAAGTCAATAATTTGGATGGGTTTCCTTTATATGTAATTTGTTGTTTTTCTCTAGAAGCTTTCAGTACCCTCTCTTTGTTATGTAAATTTAATGTGTTTACTATGATATGCTGTGGATAGTTTCTGTTCAGGCCCTTTCTACCCTGGGTTCTATGTGCTTCTTATATCTGTATAGGTAAGTCTTTCCTTAATATAGGGAAGTTGGAAGTTTTCTTCTATAATCCTGTGAAGATCTGGTCAATGCTCTTGCCCTAAGATCCTTCTCCTTCCTGTATACCTAGATGTTTTCCACATTTTCTGCATGTTCCATTCCTGTGTGTTTTTAAGGTTTATAATATCTGCTTGAGGAGTCCAGTTCTTCAGCTTTGTCATCCAGTCTTGATAGTCTCTTTCCCATTTCATTCACTCTGCTTGTGAGGCTTTCTCCTGTCATTCCAAATAGATATATTGAGTTTTTCAATTCCATCTTCCTATTGGCTTGGATTTTTGTTAATATTACTTTCTCTTTTGTGAATTCACCTTTGCAGTCTGAATTGTCTTTGTTATTTAATTCAGCTGCATATTTGCATTCTCTTGTGCTTTCTTCATGAGTTTATATCTATCCTTTTGGTTTTATTGATTTGTTTCCTTGTTCTTTAAGTTCTTTGATTAAGTTTATGATTGTTCTTTCAAATTCCGAGTCCTCAGGGTGTATCTCATTGTAGTACACTTCTGTAGGACTGGTAGGTTTGCATGGAGACATACTCTCTTGGTTTTTTAGATCATTTGTGATTTTGTATTTCTGTTTGGGCATATGGATATCTTTTGTTTGTTGTGTATCTGATAGGAAATTCTATTCTCCTTTTGTTTAGTTGAAGTTTGGTCCTGTTTATACTGTTGATATAGCTTCGTTGCATTTTGCTCAGATATGATAAATAATTGGTGTGTGCTTCATGTTCTCATGGGGTAGTAGGCTGGTCTGGGAAATAGGAAGGTCTGTTGTAAGCAGATCAGGAGTGGGGCCAAAGTTGAAGTGGGGTTGGTGAAAGCCTGTGGAGGGTCTAACAAATTATGCTGAAGAATAGAACTAGCCTGGGTACAAGGAATCAGGATGCAGTGGGCAGGTATGTACTAAGAGTGCATTCCGGAGATCAGTGGCTGAAAGAACAGTAGTGGGCCTGTGGCCATGGGAAGAAGAAGGAATGAGTGGGATTGTGGGGACTGGAGCTTCTCAGGCTCCAGAGGAATCAAACAACAGTGTAGGGATCTGACTTACTATGGTAATAGGGGGTCTCTGTGGCAGGCAGGTCAAGAGGCCAGAGGCAAGGTGGGGGTGGGGTAAACCTGTGGAGGGTCTAACAAAGTACCCTAGGGGATTAAACTAGTCTGGGTTAGGAATCTAGTCCAGAGATTTGAGGCAGAAGAGCAGGAGCAGGCCTGGACCCAAGGCTAGAAGGGAGACAGAGTACAGGGAGTGTGCTTTTAGCTTTAGGCACACAAAATCTTTCATCTTTATCTACTGTTCTCCAGAAGATAATGGATGCTGCTCATTTCTCCTTATCTGGCTTTACCTTGCTAAACACAATGATGCTAATGATTGGCACATTCAACTTCCTCACACTTTCTGCAGACATTTAGCTAAACCTAAACATTGCAATCAACTCACCTTATGTCAGCATTCATGCAGCCATCACAAAGTAAGAATAATTGCATTTAATAAAGCAATTCAACATCATCATATCAATTACCCTGTTCATGTCCCTATTACATTCCCCATTTTATGAATTTCTTACATTCTCAGATATCTGTGTAATGAAACAAAGCCCAAGCTCTTATCTCCTGATCGGTATCATTTGTCTTAAACTTTCATTCTCAGTTGATAGCATTTAGCAAGCATCCCAAGCACTGAAAAATAGGAGTCCTTAGGAATGGTCCTCATCACTACTCTTGTCCATGTCCAATTCTTTAAGCCACTACCATCTCACAGCACATTATTGCCATGAATTCTAACAGAATTCCTTGCTTCTGTTCCTGTCCACTGGTTACACATATACCTAGAAGATAGATGTTTTGCCTGCAGGGACAGCACCCACGTCGAAGTCATCATAGCAAAACCTCCTACAAAAGAAAGTAGTGGTAAGAACTTTAAACTGAATGTTGGAAATAAGTGAGCTGTTTTGCAGTATATTAAATTATGTTTTCCTTCATTTACCAAATTGTCTGATACTGACTACTTACTTCACTGTATTTGTCAATGAAAGACACAACTTTATTCTCATGAAGTTTGCATTGTAGTGGAAGAAGAGAAAATAAGTAAAGGAAATGTCATGTTAAATGGTGATAAGTATTATTTTAAAATTAAGCAATAAAGCTCTTGTATGTATTGTATTTGTATGGACACTTGTACCTTTTCACGTTAAATATAAACATGAATCTCTGTAAATAACCCTTTCTAGGGGTTTCAAGGAATGATTCTCATTCATCTCCTGGTTTTTAAAAAAAATCTTGGCACTTTGGGTTGGGGTTTTAGAACAGATCTATATCAAAAATTCTTTCAATGGAAAGACCTCCCAAACTCAAGGATTGGTAGACTCAATATATTGAAAATGACCATCCTACCAAAAGTAATTTGATGAATCAGTGCAAACATAATCAAAACCCTTGTGATGTTAGTCACAGAAATACAAAAAATAGATCCTAAAATTCATAAGGAAAACCAAATGAGCCCAGATAGCTAAATCAATCCTGAGCATAAAGTACAACACCATGGGGAAGGAAACTAAAAAGCCATATCAGACCTCAATCTATATTATAGAGCTATAGCCATAAAAACACATGGCACTGACACAAAACACACTTGTAGACACTTGTAGATCAAGGTCACAGAATAGAAGACCCCAACATGAGTGCATACAATTTCAGCCACCTAGTAGTTGACAAAGTTGTCAAGAACACACACTGGAGAGAAGATAACATCTTCAACAAATGGTGCTGGCAAAAGTAGATCTCTACATGTAGAAGAATGAAATTTAACCATACTCACCACTCTTCACAAAAGCTAATTCCGAATGTATGAAAGAACTCAGTGTGAAGCCTGAAAAGCTGAAATTGTTGGAAGAATACACAGGCAGTACCCTATCAGATGTAGGTTCAGGAAAGGGCTTACTTAATCAGACGTCAGTCACTCAGGAATTAAGGTCAACAACTGACAAGTGGGAACTCATGAAACTAAAAAGCTTTTGGAAGTAAATGAAACAAGAAATCAAGTGAAGATTAAGCCTACAGGTGAGAGAGAATTTTCACCAACCACTCATCCCACAGAGGATTTGTATCCAGAATATACAAATAGTTCAAAAAAATAAGGAAGTAAGAATAGTGACTCAATTAAAAAATGGACTGTGAATCTGAATAGAGCGCTCTCAAAAGAAGAAATAACAATGGATAAGAAGCACCTTAAACTTTGTCCAACATCCTTCAAAATTATGAAAATGCAAATCAAAACTAATTTAAGATTTCATCTAACCCCAGTCAAAATGTCTAAGATTAGCAAAACTAATAACACCAAATGTTGGAGTGGATGTGGAAAAGGGGACCCTTCAGCCACTGATGATCAAAATGCAAACTGTTGCAAGCACTGTGGATATCAATATGGAGAACAGTCAAAAACTAAAAATAAATCTGATATGATCCTGTCTTACTATTACTGGCCACATACCCAATGGACAACTGATACTTGCATACTGATGTTTGTTGCTGGTTTTTTCACAATAGCTCAGAAATGGAAACAACCTTAATGTCCCTCAACTGATGAAGGGATAATGAAAATGTGGTACATTTATACACTGGAATTCTTTTCAGTGGTAAAGAAAAATGAAATCATGAAATTTGCAATTAAATGGATGGAACTAGAAATTGTAAGCAAAGTAACACAGACTCAGTAAAACAAGTGACAAATGTTCTCTCTCATTTGTGAACCTTAGTGCCAAATTCCTAGGCATGAGCATATATCCTGCTGTAACTGCAGGACTCAGTAAAATGGAAAGGAACAAAGGGGAAGAAGGATCTTGAGGTAGGGGGATAGTAGAAGACAAGTGTTATTAAGGGGGAAATGGGGAACGGGAGGTACTTTAACTGTGGAGGGAATAAGGAAGGTAATACAGGGAGACATGAGAAAAGATAAATAATGCTTAGATAGTATGAGAAGCCAGAGGGAAATGTATTAGTTCAAAATCCTACTAAAAATACATGATAGCTAATTGGAGGTTTGTTCAGGTTAAGGAATTGTTGCTGAATTCTTAGAATTGTGTGGAACATGGTTTATAGATCAAGGCTACAATTGTCAAAGTGCTTATCCTAGCAAATATGGTAGAACTACCAAGGTTGGCTTAAAGGCACTGAACAGATTTGTATTTGTGATTTTGGGCATCAGCAAGACAGGAATAAACTTTCTTAGCTATTCCTTGGAAATGAAACTATGGATTCTCAAAATGACATAACATCCAGATGTTGGACTGATTCTAAGCCTAATCATATTTTACTCTTGTGCTGTTATTTGCTAGCTTGAGACTGTCTCTCTGCAGCCCCAGCTGGCCTGGAAGCTATGTTGACCAGACTGGCCTCCATCTCACAGAGATACACCTGTCTCTGACTCCTAAGTGCTGGGATTGAAGTTGTGCCACCATGCCTGGCTCTCTCTTTGTTTTGATAGAAAGCAAATCCATTAACCTATCTAAATTTAGGCAGTTAAATTTATAATTATGTTCCTTATTAGATTTCTTTGTCTAGATTCAAATGAGAAAAACTGTAAAGGGAATTCATCTTCCCTACTGCAATGTAATTTCTGGAGTTCCTCTATTCTATCCATTGGTACAGTTACTGAATCATATGCGGTCCTTGGAAAATATCTAAATTGCATATTCTGGTGTAAATATATTAATGAAATGTTGTTCCAAAATTATTTAATGTGATATACAATCCAGTCAACTGGCTACTATTGTCATGGTGGAAATTCCATTCTGAAAACTGAATTGTTTACAATAAGCTGATTTTTGAAAACTATTTGGTTTGTAGGTTTTTCATCAGTGGGTTTGCAGCGCATATTTTCCCTGAAAAATTTATAAGCAAATAAATTGAATTTATGAGGAAATATTTGAATTATGTGAAATTTTAATCCATGATAAAATTTTAGTTTTATAATTGTAAAGATGAACATGTTTCCTTTTCTGATAGTTTAACTAAATTAAAAGTGATTATGTATTTAAGCAGAAATTTATAATACATGATAATATCCTTTATGACAGAGTGTAGATTTAGAAGAAAAAAGATCAATAAATCCCAGTGGTTTATTTTTTCCAAATGACTTTAAAGACATGTTGACCTTGGAAGAAATTTTTCTTGCCAGCAATATCAGAAACATATGGAGTTGCTTTTATATCTGGATATCTGTAAGACTTTGTGCATGACATTTCTTTTCTTTACTTGGTTGACCAAGCTTATCTTTTTAAATTATTATAAAAAAAAGACAAATTTATTTATTTAGCTTGGTTTTTTGGAGCAAATGATACTGAAAATTATCTTTTGATAACTGTACACCGAAATGACAGCTATGTTGAACCCCACTTATTTCAACAGAAATGGGGCTCACAGGGAACAAAAATCAAATTTATTATAATAAGGCCCAAATATATTATACAGCTATGCATCAAGGTGATATAGCCCCATATATAGTATTCAAAAGAGGAAGATCTTTAATGGTAATATAAAAAGTATTATTACAGAAAAATTTAGTCATAAGTCTCATTTTATTTGTATAGAATTTAAGGAAAATGAAAGAGTAATGTGATATGCACATATATTATTTACAACAAATCCTAGATTAGTCTAGAAAAACCTTATTCTCCATAAGCCCTCCAGCTAGTTTTTGCCCCCAGGTAACAACATTTATTGGAAAAGAACACTATGTTTCTTAAAACTTTTTCAATTAATTTCTTCATGTTAAATTATGCTATATAATTTAAATCCTGCAGTTAGCATGTTCCCAAGTATTTGATCCTTTGGAGGCTTTATATAAAAGAAAGGATTTAAAGCTAGTGAGATAATCTGAATTATTTTACTCAAAACCAAAAGAAGATTTCTTAAACGGTCAGAATGTTTTCCTTTCAAGAATTCTATAGTATTTCTACAGAATACCCAGCATTTAAAAATGTATATCTGGAGCTGGAGAGGTGGCTTGGTGATTAAGAGAGTAGCTGCTCTTTCAAAAGACCCAGGATCAGTTTCCATCACCCACATGACAGACAGTTCACAACCATCTATAACTCTAATTCCAGAACATCCAATGCTCTCTTTTGGCCTTCAAAAGTAGCAGTCATGAGCCTGGTGCCCTTACATACATTCAGGCAAGCACTCATGAAAATAAAATAAATCTAATAAAATATGTTGCTTTTGTGACACTGTAATTTATAGCAATATTAAAATATTGAGCAGAATCTCAAATTCTGGGTTCTTCACTGAGTATAGGATAACTGAAACTATTTTACCTAGGTAAACTTATCAACTTCTCTTTCTTTGTATCTACCTCATAACATCATTGAGAATATTAAGTGAATATAGCCAGTATTTATATCTATATGTGACACATAATTGGAAATCAATAAATGTTCAGGCAGTGGGGATGTTTGCCTAGCATGTAGGAAATCCTGAGCCAATTTCCAGTATCACATAAACCAGATGTGGTGGTATCTTCCTATGATCTTGGAACTTGGGAAGTAGAGGCAGGAATATCAGAAGTTTAAGGCTATCCTCAGCTACATAGAAAGTTCAGGGAAAGCCCAAGTGACATGAGACCCTGCCTCAGAAAGAGAGAGAGAGAGAGAGAGAGAGAGAGAGAGAGAGAGAGAGAGAGAGAGAGAGGAACTGGTCAGTACACATAAGCATGGATATAGCAGGAAATATAAAGACATGAATAATATGAAGTATAGTCCAGTAGGAACGGATTAGTATCATGCTATTGATACTAAATTTTAAATATTGATATTAAATGTTTACAAGCTGTCTCCTTTGTAGTAAATTTGGAAATACAAGATCGAATAAGACAAACCCTGACAAAATAGTTGAGATGATATCTCAATTAGAATTCAAGGAAATACGATCTAAAATGGAGATTTGTAGGGTAGTATGGATGCATCATGGATAAGTATTCCTGTTGTCATAGGAAGATTTCTAGAAAGGACATGTAAATGAACTCAATCTTAAGACTACTGCTAGAAACTTACTAGCTAGAGAGAGATAGCTAAGTGACAGGAGAAAAGAACACCCCATCCCCAGATGTAGTGAGAGAGTATACTGTGCAGTGCTCCACAAGTGATTTAATAGATGAGGGTGTATGTTGTCTTGCTGAGTAAAACTCTTGGCTAGGAGTCATAAGCACCGTGGGTGAGGAGCTGAGGAACATTGTCCTCATCCATTAGACAGTATGCAGTCAATAGAATTTTAGCATAAAAAAGTTGTGTTGATCACTGCTGGTGACAAAATACCTGAAACAATTTAAAAAGAGGGAAGATTTCTTTTTGTCTGTGGCTTCAGGTGTTTCGTGTTGTGCTCAGCTCATCTGATTGCTTTGGGTTTTGTAGTCTGATAATATATTATGGAAAATGGACATTGCAAAGAAGTGTTGCTAACTTCCGGTGACTTGAAAAAAAATGAAGGTGAAGATACAGAAAGCAAGATGTACCTGTCTGCAGAATATCCAAATGACCTGTTCCCTTATGTCTAAGATTTCATCAGCTGCCAATAATGCCAATCGATTTGAGTTCAGTAATGAATTAGTCTATGAATGGAGTCAGAGCTCTCGTCGTCCATCATGTTTTAACCAAGCTTTTAAGCCCTGGGTCTTTTGATGCATGCTTCATATCCAAACTATACTATTAGGCATGCTTCAATCCAAGATAGTTGTTAATCAAGATTAACCATCATACAAGAAATGTGATAAGTGTTTTCAGATGTATCTAGGCATAGCATGAAGATTATATTTAAAAGAAGGAGGGAAAAGAAGCAGATCAATTAGAAAGCCAGTGCCTTTCTCTCCAGCATGATTTATACAAGCATATTCTAAGTGGAAATAAATTAGACTTTTTAGCCAGGCATGGTGGTGCATGCCTTTGATTACAGCACTTGGAAGGCAAAGGCAGGTGGATCTCTGTGTGATGGATATCAGCCTGGTCTACATAGTGAGTTCCAGGCCAGCTGGGAACACAGGGAGACCCTGTCTCAAAAACAAAACAAAACAACATCAAAAATAAAATAAAAAATCAAATAAACCGACTTAGTGATATTTTTCTATAAGTTTGAGCAGTACTTTAGGTTCTCTTCAGTGTCTCATTTAACTGTCATTAGAATTTTACATAGTTGATATTAGTATGTCTAACCATAATAATTAAGGTGAGATAAAACTGAATTTCAAAGACGATATGAATCAGGACCAAGATCATACAACAACACCTATGGGAGCCAGGTTTGGAATTACCTTGAGCCTGGGTCCCAATCCTTAGCTCTTGTCAAGGTGTCATCTTCCTACTTCAGTAACAAGACTAGGAATAGGAACCCAAATTTGGTAGGAAGATATTAGGAGTCAGATTTTATCATATTCAGTAGAGATGTTCAGTGTTTAATTAAATACATGGGTCAAAATTCAAGAAGAATCTGTGGCATCTGCTTAAACCAGGGAGACTACAAAATTGAGAAGAGATTAAGGAAAAGTGAGAAATTTTATCTTCAAAATTGTCATGGCAAAAGGAAGAAATAGAGGGACCAGTGTGAAAGAAAAAGGGTGGAATGAGGTAAACACGATGGTCACTGTACTGGGGAAACCCTGAATCATATGTTATATAAGGAAGGATGTAGTCAAGCTGCCTTACATACTCCAAGAGTTTCACTAGGTAAAGAACAAAAGCAATGCTCTGAAAATATGAACAACAGGGACTTGAATGAGCTGTCACTAAAGAGTCACAGCAGGGTGCTTGCCAGGACAACATCAGATTTGGTGGCTAAAGAGAAATTACTTTAAAAGAAAGGGATAAGGGGTGAAAGTAGAAATTCTATTTCTAAGAACCTGACAGTAAAGATTAGGAAAGGAATAATCGCTGGAGAGGTGGTTGCTTACTCCACACCTCATTCATTAAAAATAGGGTGCTTGAGAGTCAGCATGGGTCTAGTACATGCTGTCACCATTATTGCAAGTTCATATGAGAAGTCCCCAGAGTCCTGAAAGCCTCTATTTCCTTGTGTATACACCAACCCTGGCTCTTACAATGCCCACTGCCCCTTCTGCAAATATCTCTGAGCCATGGGTGGACAAGTTTTAACAAGGAGTCCTTGCCATTGACACACACTTTGCAGTCTCTTATTCTCCAAAAGACACAAAATCTCAATTAAAATGCATAAAAGTAAAACAAGGTTTGAGAGTAAATAAAGATAAAGGAAGTAATGAAGGACACAGCAGAAGAATGCAAACAAATAAGAACTCGGGTGTGATGACAGGATAAAGCTATCTTGGTGGCTTCTATTTCCCTACAATATTGTGAAAGTCTTGATCATCTTCTGAGACTGAGGGGTTAGAAGAGAATTTACAGAGCTTAGAAAAAGCACAGTGGAAAGATAGTTCCATAAGAAATGCTTAAAAATAGCCATACAGGCAATAGGCATATTAGTAATATTAGTAGGAATGGTTGCTAATACAAAAAATAACTGTCCTGTGCCAAACAGTGTTCTCAGTACTGTGTATGTAATTCCTCACAAAGATTTCACTGTACACTGTACAAGGTAAGTTGCAGTGTTCACATCACTTTCCAAACAGATAAACTGAGACCAGTTCATATGAAGTGGCTTATCTCTGAACTCACTGCAGAACCTAGGTCTTAATGCCAATAAAACACTCATCGTATTAGCACATCACTCATCTTATTATGAGTCAGAAAAGAACAACTGTCATAAATATTTGGAAGTGATCTTTGGGATCAAAAAATAAATATTTGGACTTGATTTGAGGAGTAAAATAATAATAATAATAACAATAACAACAACAACAACAACAACGACCAAAACCCTGGAGTCATCAGCTTGTCCTTTGGTGAGCAGCATAAAGTGATGCTAGGACTGGATCAGCTATCACAGACAGAAGCATTGTTAAGGGATGGCCATTATAAAGGATTCTCATTTGAATCCTTAGCAGAATGGGATGCTGCACATCCCAATGGAATATATAGAGAAAATAAAATCAAAGAGACTTTTGCTTAATAAAGATGGAAGGGTTTTATCAGTTTGTTCTTGGAATGTTGTATAATAGTGTTTTAAAAATATTTTTATCAAATTTTTGTGCATTTCATGTAATAGATCTTAATCAAATTTAGTCCCCGCTCCCTAGCCCTGTCCCCTAATACCCCGCCCCCAGTATTTCATGCTTTCTGTTGTATATGTCCTATCAGGTTAAGCGTTTGTATCCTGAAATCCTTCAGTGCAAGGTCATCCACCGGAGTCTAGTCAGCCTTTCTAGAGTCCCTCCCTTAAAGAAGATCTACTCTCCCTCACCCAGCAGCATTCAGTTGTCAATAGATCCTAGGCTAGGGTTGGGGCCTGCTGCCCATTTCCCTTGTATGCTGGGTTTTTGTCTAATTGAGTCAGCATGAGTCTTTGAGCATGCCATTGCCATCATTTTGTATAATACCGTTTTTAAGAAACTTTTCAAGGGGCTAGAGAGATGGCTCAGTCCTTAAGAGCACTGCTTGCCCTTGCAGAGGACCCAGATTCAGTTCCCCTCACTCACATCTCACTAAACCATCCTTCACTCCAGTTCATTGGGATTCTGATGCCCTCTTCTGACCTCCACGGGCATTGCACCCATGTGGTGTGTGTCTGTACATGCACATGAAACACTCATACACAACCACGCACAAAAAAAAATAATTGAAAAGGTACGCTTTCAAAAAATTCTGGCTGTGTTCAAAAAAGTAATAGTCCTATAGTTAAGAATAACTATTATTACTTGGTCTTTGTTTTCTTTAAATGCAGCATCTCTTGAATAGGGAATAAGAATATTTATTTAATTGTGATACAGGACCAAATTAAAAAACTATTATGCTTAGCATAATGGTTCTGGAACACATTCAATAGATGTTAGTTCCTTTCTCTTCTCTTCCATATTGTTATATTCTTAATATTTATTTTCAATAAATTCTCATAATGAATATTTAATTAGTTTCAAACAAAACAAATGTGTCTACATGTAAGATAAGAACTTTACCCTTATAAATATGTTATCTGGCATTGGCAAATTGACTGCTTAGTCAATTAACTCCTAAGAAAATTTGAATTGAAATGAGGAGAAATATGTTCACTGAAAACAAATAGACTATTTTTCAAAAATGCTGGAATTGACTCTAATTATTGGTACTTATTTTGATTGCTGCATTATATTTTCTAATTTGCATTATCATTGTATTCACATAACTGCTGCTATAACAGAAAACTGTACTTTATATGATTCATAAAGAATAGTTAGAGTAATTGCTCTTCATTTACCGGAGTCACCAAAGTAAACTGAGCATCTAAGGAAGATCAGGCTCAGTATGTGAAGGAGCATTTGTTCTTAGTTTGGAAATTCCAGTTAGTGGAGGTTGTGAAAAACTCATTGTAAGTTAAGAATCATGGTAAGGCATAGGACAAGGGATTATACCAGTATCCAATCCTGGCATATGTATCTAAGACTAGAACGTAGATATTTGACAGTTACACATATTTTTAAAAATATCAATGAGTCATCTGGATTAAGTATCTTTCTTCCTAAGGCTTCACCCCTGCCAAGTCCCATAATTTAATAAAGAACTATGGGCGACAGGAGTGTAGGGTAACTGCATGCAACATGGAAGAGAAATGGGATAATTAAAGTTTCTGAGGTATAGTCTGATTTTTGTCGTTGTTGTGGTTTGTTTGATTAATTGATTTTTTTTTTATTTAATACTGCTTTGTTTGTTTGAGACAGGGTCTCCATGTAGCCCCAAGTGAGCTGGAACTTATAAGGCTGGCCTTAATCTCACAGAGACCCGTACCTGTCCTTGCTTCCAGAGTTCTAGGATTAAAGGCCTGTGCTAGGCTGAGGTGTAATCTTTTAGGCGTAAATTCTCAATTATGTTACTGTTATAATGGCAATTGCAGCTATCTTTCCTAAAAGTGTACTGAAATTGAGAGTGCAAAACTTTTAGGAATCCCCCTTGAAATTCCTAACGAGTTATTTATAGCTAATGATCAGAACAGAATACTGAAACTCAGTTGAAATATTCCAGGAAGCAAGACAGAACTAACTTCAGTCTCAAAACAAACAACTGCACACTGGCCTCAAAACAATGAATTAATTCATGTAAAATCTAAAATCATACTGTATGTTTTATTTTCAGGGTCAGTCTCACCAACTGACGATATGTTAAGCTAGAACTAAACAGTTTTGCTCATTTTCTATTAAAATAACAAATAATTATATTAAAATAAGCTAGGGAATATTGTAAGAAATACCTTTAAAAATATTTCATTTATTATTTTTATTTTATGTGTATGAGTGTATTGCCTGCATGTAGGTAAGTGCACCCATGTCGTGCAATGCCCACAGAAGACAGAAGAGGCAGCTGGATCCGCTGGACCTGGAGTTACAGACTCTTGTTAGCTGCCATGTGGGTGCTGGGATTTTAACCCAGGTCTTCTGCAAGAACAACCAGTGTTCTTAACCACTGAGCCATCTCTCCAGCCCCAAGAAATACTTACCTTTAAGTTGAGAAAAATTTACAATTTTCCCAGTTTAATGTTTTTCTGTATAATTGTCTGGTACTCTTGGTTCTTCCTCATTTTTGCTGGCTAGCAGGTGATAACATGAAAGAAAAACGAGCAAATGGATTAACAGAAAACTCAGAGAGTCACCCAGCTTGCTTTGTGCATGCTGACTTCTGTGCCAAAGACTGTGATTCAATATGCTATTAATTATATAATAAAATCAACTTTTTCTGCTCCTGATTGTTATGAATGCTGTTCTACAAGGGGATGATGGCCTAAAAAATTAACAGCAGCAACAACAGCCACAGAACACCATGCAAAGAAAGCAGACAGAATGGAGAGATTCAACCAAAATGAAATATTGAAATCTCTTGCACTGTAAGCTATTGAAAACTAAATATAAATTTAAAATAATTTTTAAAATAAAAATTTGAGTTAAAAAGACAGCTCAGCAGTTAAGAATACTGGCTAGGGGTTTGGTTCCCAAAACCCACATGGTGGCTAACAACAGTAGGAAACTCCAGTTCCAGGGGGCTCTGATGCCCTCTGATGCATGATACAAGTGCACTTACATGCATGACAGCAATACACTCATACACATAAAGTAAAAATAATAAATTAAACATTTTAAAAGAAGATATATATATATGTTTCCCCAAACATTAAAAAAAAATTAAAAATCTAGGTAGTAAAGACTGCGTGTGCAATTTTATACTCATATATTTTTCTAGAGAAAAGTAAACTATGTCAGCTATCAATATGTAACTAAAGGTGTAGGCCTATTCATCTTCAACCCTAATAAAGTTTTTTGGTAATGCAAACAAACTAACTACAACGAAATACAAAACTAGTAAGTTTAGCATTATCAGAAGTTTAGGAGCAGGAGCTCAGTACAGGGAAAAATGAGTAAAGAATGACTTTTCCAGGAGCCAAATTTCCCACAGTCATCAAGAAAAAAGATGTGCACGTTTATGATATGACAGAGAAATATGAGTTTTTTCAGGAGGGATGCAGCAGAAGAAAATAAACGTCAAGGTAAACTACAAACATTGTGTACTTGACTAAAGAGTCAGAGTAATGTCTAGGGAATATTTTTCCCAAATATTAACACAGCAGTTCTCTTCTTGCATTCTGAACATTAATATCTCAAATTAGAAAAGATATCTTCTATCATTCCTTTTTCAGAAATTTAATCCATGCCCATTGAGGTGCTTACATACATAGATTGGGTATTATTTTCTTGAGCTTCATTGTTGTTCAGTTCTTTTCTGTCAGAGGACATCACGCTGCTTTCCAGTGGATTGTGAAAAGTTGTCACTCTACCTCTTTGCATATTGTTTTCTGCCCCTAGAGTAACCTGAAAGCCTGATTTCACATGCTTTATAGGTGCAATAATTTTTCTTTGGTCCTTTCTTTTCCATTCCTATTAAATTACCTATCACATATTTTAGAATTTTTATCACGACTTTCTGAAACCAATGCTTTCTCTTCTATTATTGAAAGTCTTGAGTCAGGCATGGTGTTGCACACTAGTAATTTCTGTACTTAAGATGCTGAAACAAGAGGATTATTGTTTGTTTGAGGCTAGACCAAACATGGACACTCTCTCATGTCCACCCTCTTACCCTGACTTTCCAAGACATCCCCTTTTCAATTTCCGGACTTCTTTTTGATCAAGTAAGTTTTCTTTATTCTAATGGTCAGTCTTGTAAATGTCTGGAGTCAGAGGTCTGCTCTCTATTTGGTTCTTATTTTCCAAATGTAGGACAATTTGGAATAAAGCAAATATATGTAAAATGAATTAATAATTCAGAATGGTTTAATTAAGATGCAACACCAGATTCCTTTCCTATATGCCTTCTTTTTGGAACCTCGTATGAAAGAAGAAATCGCATTCATCATTTAAAAACAAATGCACTTTGATTAATATCAAAAAATATTTTTTGAATTAAGATTGGAAGTGTCCTTGTTTAAATAGGTTCTAATGGGCATATAGGTCGCTGAAATACTTTTACAATGACCCCGTTTCCAAATACTGTACTTTTAATTAATTTTATATTTCATTGCTATACTGAACTTTTTAAGGCACCATTTCACTATCATTGTGATTAGAAGTCTTTTATTACAAATGTTCTGCTATCATGTACGTTAAATGGCTGTTTTAGATTCATTTTTACAATACATTATAGAATTCCCAAGAGAAGAGAATGCATTGCCCTTTCTCCAGCTCTACCTTTCCATTCTTCTAACACATACATAAATGATTCACACCTCACCCAACAAGATCTTGTCTTTCTTAATTTTTCACTAACAAACAGTAAGAACATTATCGATCCTAACAATGCACAAAAATCTTTTAAATTTTGTATTCACATTGAATAGGACTCAACTTGATTAGTATCATAATTGTTATAGCACAATGTATAGTTAGAAAAATAAATAAGCTATTCAACTGAATGTTAGTTATAGGAAAATAAGACCAGCTTGTGTTTAATATATGGATTATGGAAAAATTAATTTCTTCAGTCACAAAGTCATATTATTTCTTTCTGACTCATTCTAGTGCTTATTTTTATTTTTAAAATTATAAACGTTCTTTGATGTATAAATGCAATTTACCTGTTAAGTAACACTATAACAAAATGATTTGGATTTTTAGAGAGTGCAATTGAAAGTTCATATTATTAGTCTCTAAATAAATGTGACACATCTAGAAAAAGTGATCTTAATGTTTTTTTAGTGGGGAGGGATTTTATAACATGAAAATTTTCCCTTTTTTCCTTCTGTTTAAAACTATGTCATTCCTTCTTTTTTTTTTAATTTCTTTGCTTTTTCAATAGTAAATAGGACATCCATCCTACTCCAAGGTAGACACTCCTAAAACTTTTACAACTTGGGAACCGTTTTCACCCAAGAATATTTTTTAACGGTTCCTAATTAGGTTTTATTCATAATCATAAACTTAACTCTGCAATCCAGCTAGACTTACAGGGAGTAAAGAAAATGTGGAACCCAAAGAACTGCATCGAGACATCGAGAACACAAAGATTATGGGATACTGTGAGCAGAGGGGATGGAGGATGCTCTCCTGAGCTATGGAAGGAATGGTCTGGTGGCTAAGATGCACCCAAGAATATTTTAAATGACAAGTATAGAAAACAAGGTACACAAATCAGACATTAATAATAATAAATCAAAATAAACATATTTTATATCAATACTATGTTTATACATAATTTCAGTATTTATAAAAATTGAAAACAAATTTGCATATTAATAGAGTGAATGTGTTTCTTAGCCTAACGCAATAAAATCCAAAAGTATACTCAATTGGTTAATACATGTTGAGAAAGGATAGGAGAATAATATTAAAGGTCTTTGTTTCTCATAATTGAAGCATTATGCTTCGTAAGAGAAGAAAACTTGGTATGCACAGTAAAAACACTAGACAACATAAAGTAATGAACATCAGTCTTGAATCTGAACTGAGTGTTTTGGGCAGAGTAAATTGGTGTTGTGTCCTGATTGCACATACTGTGTAAAGAACTCATGTTGTGTGTTTAGAACCAAGACTGCAATGAAGTCGCACAATGAGAATCTGGGGATCATGATAAGAAACACCTTACATTTATTTTTATTTGATTTTGAATTCATTTTAAATTGCTATACATTCATCGACCAATCATTATTGCCAAACTTCCTACCACCTCCATTTTTAGTTATATGACCCCATGTGGGGACATGACCCACAGTTTAAGAAGCTTTGCTCTAAGGTATGAGTTCACATGAGGAATGCTCTGTATATACCACAAATATACCAGTTCCATTTCCCATTTTTCAAGAATCTGATGGATGTGTTACCTTCCTTTCATCACATCAGCCTCTGCCAATTTTCTGTTGCCAGAGATCTCCTATTTCACATGACTGTCTTTGGGATTCAGCTTTAATGTCATACCTGCTGTTAGGTCTCTGGTGCCTCTCCTAAGTATGTCAATATTACACACATGACATCATTTATAGTTTTCACAGTGTCTATTGACTAAATTTAGTTCTTTGAAAACAAAACCTTGCCTGTTTCATCTTGTCATACACAAAGCGTTGCAGAGAGCTCTGGAAATGCACTGTACTTGGAAACGCTTATAGAAAGTGTGTGTGCTTGCACATGACCGTTCACGTGAAAGCAAGGATTTATGAAGGCAGGAGGAAATGGCCTGAAGTTTCTCTAAGTTCTAGGTCAGTCTATATAATTAAGTGAAAACTTAGTTATTGGATAAACTTCTTTCTTAACTGTATCTCAAAATTATCATTTAGAAAGTTGAGGAACATGGAGGAATAAAAAGGACTAGACTCTCTTTTCCTTTAAAACCTAATACTGTGTTTCGGTTTCTTCCGTATTCACTACTGTGCAAAGAGGCAATATGTTTACTTATTAAGGTAGGAAAGGTTATTTGAAAGCAGACCAAGTCAGTGATGCATCGAAGCTGCACAGATCCACAAACCCTGACTCCACCCACTGACTTTTTCCAGGAGGAGTTTGTAGCTCTTTGAAGGACAGTGGGAGGAGGCAGGTGGATCTGACGGTTCACTCTTGAGCCTTAGTCCATATAAGCAGTGGGCAGAGGCAAGGAGATGGCAGGCTTTGCTTCAATGAGCTGTGAATCTGAATCTGGATCTGTACTCTATCTGTGCAACCTTTAACCTGGGTCTTTAAGCAGGTTCTTTAACCTGGATAAACTGCCCTTCAGTTTACCCCTCTGCAAAAATGGAGCTAGAAAACTACTGTCAAGATGTCTTAAAATTTTCAAAATATATATATTCTCTGCACCATCAATAAGACTTTATTATTATTATAGAACTAAAACTAGTGCTGCTGAGGCAATAATTTAGATTTACTATGTCGACCATCACTAAATGTTCACCATAAGAAGAAAAAAAGAGTAACAAAATGAGAGAGTTTTATCTTCAACATTCTAATTAAAGTTCAATTTGTAACTTTTCGGTACTCAAAACTTTTTGTTCAGACATTTCTCTCATCCTGGTGAGGTTCCAAGTTCAAAACTAATGACTAGACAATGAATATGCCTAATGATGCCGAAAATGCGTGAGCAGAATGTGGTGAGAGCATCTTTTGAGTAAATAAAAATGTGCCAATCTACATAAAACATCCTGATCCACTACAAATGTGAGATACATTTTGAGAAAAATATTGCTAATAATTTTGATTTACTAAATTACATAAAATCTGAGCTTATTGAGATAGCCAGTGTATAATAGAAAAAAAGACCATGTTTGGCCCTTAATTGGAGGGGTTCTAGAAATAAGTTCTACTCATAATATTTGTGCATATGATAAAATCACCATCAAAACTAATGAGATGGCTCAGTAGTTAAGATCAGGTGCTGCTCCTGCAGAGGATGTGTGAAATCAATTCTCAACATCCCCTGGTGGATCACAATTACCTGTAACTCCAGTTCCAGGGAGTCTGAGTCCCTGTCTGGCCGCCAAGAGTAACAGGCATGCATGTAGGACACATACATACACATATGCAGGCACTCAGCATTTACACATAAATGTAAAATACAATATAAATAAATTTAAAACCATCATTGAGTGGTCCACATGTTTCTTCTTTCCTCTTCATTTGAAATGTAGGCTAGAGAGAAATTTATGGAAATCAAGCTCAAGTCACTCATTTTCTCACAGTTTTCTTTTATCACTAAAGAGGAACTGAGTATTTTAATTTGAGATGTTTTCTAAGTAGTTACAGGTAGATAATCTTTTCCTCACTGATGAAGATGTAGGATTAATATCATCAAAGAATTGTGAGAAATTTGATTACATGTTCTACAAATCATTTGCCAGAAAACAACTTCTCTCATTTTTGAGCATAAATAAGACAAATTTTAATTTTATCTAGCTTATTTTTATTGTATACTAAAAATAGACTGAATGGACAAAAGCAATTCAAAGTTAGTCATGTTTGCTATTTCTCTGCCTAGTTTTGACTCCCTGACTAGTTTTGACTCTCCCTCTCTCTCTCTCTCTCTCTATATATATATATATATATAGAGAGAGAGAGAGAGAGAGAGAGAGAGATTTTTTTGAGACAGGGTGTGGGCCATTTCATAGCTTAGGCCCCTTTTCTGTATCAGAATTTAAACTGCACCCCCATAGCCGCACCTCCTTCCACATCTTTCCCCACAGACAGCCTGAGAGTGCATCATGCTTCTGCTGTGCATTGATTGGTCTGCCTCCTCATGACTGGCCTGTGATCAGAGCATGCTCCCCAATGCTAGCTGTAAGCACGTGATCAGCATGACCTTTGTTACCATTGGCCCACAATGGGTGCCCTTTCATGTTACTGGATGATTATATATATATATATATATATATATAGCCTGCTGAAAAATAGAGTTGAATTTTTCCCTGTGACGTGCTCCCAGAGTGGTCTTTGCTCCCTCGCACTTGCCCTCGGTGGGTTGTGGGCTTGCTGGTGGATGGCCTGGACCCACAACAATGTCCCCCTGTAGCCTTAGGGGCCTTGACTTCACTATGTAGACCAGGCTGACCTTGAACTCAGAGGTCTGCCTGCCTGTGCCACCCGAGTGCTGGGATTAAAGGGTATACCACCAAACCCAGCTTTTACTGCTGAATATTTTTATGTAAATGTTTTCAGTGTTTGAAATTTCCAGCAATGCTTTCATACAGGGCTTCAACTTCTTCCCTTTCCCTTTTATAATAGCTCTCAAGTTGATCTCCACTCCTGGTTCCTCTTTGCCTAATCCCCTTCACTGCAGTGCATCTGGGGTTGTTACTCTAAAATACTGTCTGTTACTCTCTGGACCAACACTTCATGTTATATATTTAAAAACTGCCAACTTCTACATTAGTGCACTTAGGTTCTTCCCAAGACTCCCAAATTTCCTTTCAAACTCATCCTACCCTTGTCCACTTCAAGATCCCGAAAATCTATTCTGATCAGACTATTCTCCATTGAACAAGCAAGCCAGTTTCTTTAGTAACTGTATTTACCAATATATTTCTCCCTAGACTGTTCCTATTTGCAGTCCTTGTCCCTGTGTAGAGACCCTAACCGTCTCTGTAACTAAGCTGTGGTGTCACCACCTTGGTGAGGCCTTCATTTCTCTAAATAGAGATGCTTTGTCTGTTTTGGCCATTACCACATTTACTCTCACAATACTTACCATAACATTTTGTTATAGGGTCATGGTAAATTGGTCTATTCAAATGGCTTTCCATATATGTATTAAAATGGTCAGGGACCTCACCCACCCTTGACTCATGGACCATTGTGGAAAAGGGGTTAGAAAGGTAGTAAGAGCCAGGGTTGGTACATGAATATAAGGAAACAGTCTTCCAGGCCTTTGGGAACTTGCTTATATGAATTTACAGTGATGGTGACAGCATGCACAAGACCCATGAAAACTCAAGCAGACAAATACCCAGCACAGAACTGTGGAAATGGGCAGCAGGCCCTACATTAGCTGTGGAAATATGGCAGCTGATTACTGCTGGGTGAGCATTGATCTTTAAGAGAGAGACTCTAAACAGGCTGTCTAGATTCCAGTGGATGAACTCATACCAAGGGACATCTGGATACACAAACTTGATTTGATAGATCTTAATAGATATGACAGAATTCATGAAATCCTGTGTGGAGGGGTCTATGAAGGTGCAGATTGGGGAGGGGTTAAAATTATTAAAAAGTATTGCATGAAATGAACCAAAAATCTAGTGGCCAAAGAGTATACTAGCATCAAGAATAAGCCTCATCGTGTTGAAGAGCTGAATGATGTATAGTGACTGATTTAATGACAGGAACTGTGTCTACTTTAAAATGGAAAAGTATCATACATGCTTTCAACAATTATAGTGTTAAATGTTTAATAATTGTTGGATTGAAAAGACCGAACATTTACAAAAGGCTCAGAACATATTTCCTCTTATTAATTACACAATTAGTATTGAAGTATCAAACTAAAGTCTTACTAGTATTGGAGTAGGTGGGAGCAGGGCAGAAGAGGCAGATGGAATGTAGGGTCTCTGATGCTGCTAGTGTTAAAGTAACATTCAGTACAATATGCAAGATCTCTTAGTCCTTTCTACTTCATTTCCATTCTGTTGGACTCTCACATGATAGGACATTGTAGTTGTTTCCTATCACTTTGTTTCCCCTTCTTTACGTTTGCAGAATTAATATTATTTTTCTTGTTCAATATGAATTAGTATTTCCGTTTATCTTTCTGTTAGGTGTATCAATATGGCTGGGCTGTACATAATTGTACTGGCCTAATTAGATTTGTTAAAGCAATTTGTTTCATACTAGGTGGTTTAAACAATATATTATTTTCTCTAAGTTCTAGGGGACTCCAACATAAAGGTAAAAGAGATTGTCTGATAAAGACTCTATTTGTAGACAAGTAGCTTTTTCCTGTGTATTAGCTGGAAAGGGCGCTTATTTTTTTTTATCACCTCTTTAAAGGTAGAGAAGCACTAAGCAGCTCCCTGTAGCAATCACCTATAATTCTAAATGATTGAATAGCTCTAGCAGCAGTGTGATGCCTCTGTGAGCATCGTGATTGGTTCAGTATCATCAAACTGACCTAGGCTACTCTATGGAAAGGAAATTGAATTTGTAGCCTTACTCAAAAAATAATAAATATGTTTTAAAGGTAATCTGCATGAAATTCTATACTTTCTTTAAATATGGCTGATGTGGGCCTGGCCTCACTTCATGATAATAACTGGGTTTCTTTATCAGATCATGAACTTATTAAGATATCACAGTCTCATGAACACAGAACTACATCTGCCCAGTGAATTTTTTTTAATGAAAAGTATCATAGTATTCACTGTGGACTAGAATCATGGAGCTATGTTGTAGGGATATATGAACCAATGACCATATTTAATGCAATGGTAAAGTTTGGTTATGTGTTACAATTACAAAAGCAAGTTTCAATTTTGAATACATCTGTCTTTTAACTTTTTCTAGATATGCACCTTTAATTTTTTAAATAAAAGATTCATTTATAAGATCTAAAGGGAAAGAACAGAGGAGATATGAACTATGTCCTCAAAGAGAATTGTTTTAAATGTTGAAATTATCCCATTATTACTATTAATTGGTTACACATATTCTTAGTTTTAGATTTTTCTTTTTTTTACTTCATAGACCTTACAGACTAGCTTCCAATTTCATAAAACTTCAAGAACTAAAATTTGGGAGCACATTATACAGATGTGAAGAGAAAGTATAATTTTCATTTCATATTGTCATTTATTCTTTTCATAATTTTAATTTTGTACTTTCATTTATTCTTTTTATAGAAAAATATTACATTAATTTATGTAGACTTCACAAATGAGATTTTTGAAAAGTTGTGTTTGCTTTAAAAATTATGTATCCAATATGTAGGCTTTAAAATTTACAGCCAAT
>NW_008349975.1:9231162-9232969 GCF_000622305.1 Nannospalax galili
AGAACATGAATAATGCTGCATAATATTTTTAAATAATGTGACCTATCATTGGCATACAGATCTGTTAGTGTAAATGATAGTCATTAGCTTCATATGTTAAAGTAGAAATTAAATTTTGGGTGAGCTATCACTCTAGAAAATACAAACATTTTATCAACATAAATACAAAATAATTACATTGGTTATATTTTAGTGTAACATCTGTTCGTTATTGTTATGCCCATATATTTAAGCCCATCTATGTTCTGCTATGAAAAGTATATATTACAAGGCATTATCATGCATTTAATCTAAAAAGAAATACTGTTTTCCCAGTAGGCACAAGGTTCTGGGTTTAATTCCTGCAAAAGCATCAAAAAATTATAGTAAAATAGCCTGTTTTCAGCCATGTTTTCTTTCCCAGTTCTACTAAAAGTGTTTTGCAGTTATCCTGTAATATATGAAGCAGACTACTTTTGAAAAGAGAGGTTCATTTGACTCATCAATCTGGATAGTCAAGGTCATGGTATATTTTTGGCTTTTGTGATGAGCATAAGGCAGATCACAGCGCAGGACTGCATACAAGAGGGCGTGATCAAATCACTGCTTATGAAGCAGGAGACAGAGAGACAGCCACAGAGACTGTGCTTGGTCTCAACTTTTCTTATAATTCATTTTCATGAGAACTCAGTCTAGGAGATCAGTACTCCTTTCCAGGATGGCGTCCATGTAAATCTAACGACCTCCCTCAAGGTCCTGCCACTTAAAGGCCCCACCACTTCATTGGCACCCACCATTGCGGACCAAACTTACAATGCATGAATATTCAGGGAACATACAAAAAACATATCCAAAGCATAGCACCCATGAAACACAGATAGTTGTCATTTGTGATTGAAATACTGTCTAAATATTCCCTTTTACTTTTGAGAATGACTAAGAGCAGAAGTGCACTTTACATGGAAGTACTGAGGGACCTTTCTCTTCCTGAGTCCAAATGAATGAAGCCCATGGTGGGAAGGATGGAGGGCAAGTGCTTCATGCTGCAGGAGAGCAGTGCTGTGAACTGTGGTGCTCAGGAAATGTTAGCATTCTGATGTCAGGGGCAAGAGTAACCCCTTAGAATGCCTATCAGAATGCTAGCTTTACATTTCCCTAAGCCATTTCATCATAGTATGAATAACCTAATTCTTTCTTAGGTCCCGGATGTTCACAGGGCTCTTCTCAGATTGTAGCTCATTACAATGGCTGGTTTAATGGGTCCCTAGACCTCTGTGTTTGCATCTTTCTCTTCCACTTATTTCTACTGATGAAGGAGACTTAAACTGGTGTTTTTGTCATCTCCAGTTCAAAAATAAAGACTTCACTCTCAATTCACTTTATTAACCAGGGCAATTTTAAGAGGATGAAGGGCTAACATAAATGACATTTTAAAATTAAATAATCATGACACTATAAAGAACTTTTTTAATCTAACCACCTCATTTTACTTAGATAAAATTTTGACCACCTTGAGCATGAATATAGTGTTTGACATATGACCGCATAAGAGCAAAAATAACGTGTTTGCATATGCACATTGATATTATACACTTAACATCTGCCTATAGATATCTCCTGCTGTTTATTGTCCTTAATAAACTTTTACTCCTTTTACTATTTGTTTGAATTTTTGAAGCAGGGATCCAGGTAGTGCATGCTATCTGGGAATTAACTATGTAGCTGAGGTTGGCCTTAAACTACCAATCCCCTGTCTCTGCCTCCATTGTGCTGGGGAGGTATACAAGCATATGCCGCTATATCTGGCTTCTTGGATATTTTTTAAAAG
>NW_008349975.1:9233043-9239353 GCF_000622305.1 Nannospalax galili
TCTCTCTCTCTCTCTCTCTCTCTCTCTCTCTCTCTCTCTCTGTGTGTGTGTGTGTGTGTGTGTGTGTGTGATATGCATATGTATGGACTTTTTTGTATGGGAATGCTCACCTGTCGGTATGTGGAGGCCAGAGGTCCAATTCAGGTATGCTCCTCTACAGCACAGCTATCTTTCTTTTCTATTACTTTCTTTTACTTTCTTTTTTGCAGGTGTACATGTGTGGTATATGGATGTGTGTGTATGTGTGTATTCACATGTATGTGAGCATAGACGTATGTATGTGGAGGCCAGATGTTGATGTCTGTAGAGGGTATCCTCCCAAAGCACTGTACATTTTATTGACTGGGACAGGATCACTAACTATGTGTGGAGCTCCGTGAATAGGCTTTGTCTGACTAGCCACTTTGCCCTGGGGATCCCCTATGTCTGCCTCCTGAACGCAGGACGTACAGGTGGCTTACCACTCCCACTTATCTTTTATCTGCTTAGCATTTACCTGGGTGCTGAGGACTCGAATTCAGGCCCTCACATTTGCATACCAAGCAGTTTGCCCACTAAGCCATCACCCCAGTCCCTCCACCTTATTTTCTGAGGCACAATTTCTCACTGAAACTGGAACTCACTGTTTCAGCTACACTGGCTGGCTGGTAAGCCCCAGGGATCAGCCTGTCTTGGTTAATCAGTGCTGAGGGTTGCAAGCACACCCTGCCAATACAGGCTTTTCCATGAGTTCTAGTGATCCAAACTCAGACCCTATATGTTCATGGTATTTTTCCTACTGAGACCTCCCTTCAAGCCCCTTAGTCACAATTTTCAAACTGCTAGTTGTGTCCTGAGGCAGTAGGAAAGGCTTCTTTTGTCTCTCTACTTTTATAATGAATGAATGTGTCAGTAAAAATCTGTGATTCTTATAGTCAAATATCCCATATAACTTTATAATTAGAACTAAAAGTACGTTGTTATAGACCCTTCAAAAGATGTAAAGTTGCTCTTCATTTTTTTCCGTGGACTGGAGTGGGACCTGAGCAGAAAGTTCACACACTCACAAAGACGACCAAAAGTACAAACGACAAAGACATTGTTCCCCCTCTTCTCCTATACTGGAATATTATCTACTGCCTTCTCTGATCATTTTGAGTTAAGTTCTATGTATACAGTTCAGTAGTCATCCTCAAGAGCTACCGGAGGAATGCCAGAGATGCTTGGGACGGTACTGGGGTTCTGTAAAACTGAAACTAGTTTTGTGATAGGTGTCAGTGATGTATTTGCCTCTCCCAGTCGCCTTTTCTCATGAGTGGATGCTGCTGCTTTCCCAAGAACTCCCTGTGTTTGATGACATCACTCTGGTGGTCTCTGAAGTCTCTGCGTATGATAGAAGTCTTATAGAATCATTCTAATCGTGAATTTATTACTTTAACCTTTCATTCATAGTCTTTCATTTTCTTTTGCCAAGAAACTTTTACTAAAAGTTTGAACGTTGTACTAAAAAAAATCACGTTTCCTAATAAGTTTTAAAATTCTATTGTCTCTCCGAAATAATTTTGAAAATCTTTCTTTTTTTAATGGGATATATTTATATATAATATCCAAGACTATGCTTGCTATTCTTCCATCTTTAATACTCCCCCAAATTAAATGAAAATTTCAAAATAATAGAAATTTGTGCCATGTTAAAGAGTTTAAATTTTTAACTTCTGAATAGTATGAAATCATCAACAGGTTTTAATAAAAGACTGAAAAGATCATATTTTATTTCAATCATACTGTTGTAAAAGTTAGATATAGGTGATATAAGGAACCTAAGAAAGAAATTTGAATGATAGTTAATTGAATTAGAAAAAAAATGCATGAATGGACACAATTTCAACCCTTTTAATAGGCATGTACTAAAGTCAAACCAGAGTGTTCTGGAATGTATATCTTCCAGGAAAATAGGGGTAGTGCTTTTATTCTGCTTCTCAGCTTTTCCTGAGTTAACTTAAAGTAATTTGTATGTCAACATAGCGTGTTTGGAATGGCAAATTATGCTGTGCTTCAATTCTTTGTAACACATGCAAAATTGCGTTATAGCGCTGTTTGGTAATCATGGTGCCTGGTAAGTGGCCTTTCTCATTCCACTGAATAAAATACCTGATTCCAGTTTATCATCCATCTGGGTTTCTACTGCAATAAGCTTTCTGAGTAATCATGTTACACTCCCAGAAATATTCACAAAGTGTCCTGCAGATGCTACAAACTAGAAATTTCTGGAACTACAGATTGTAAAATGTTCAGTAACTAATGGCTCTTTCATTTTTTAGCTCCTTGATTTCTTTTTATAAACAATTTTGTTACCGTTTAGTTGAAGGAATCTTTGTTCTAAGTATCAAACCTTGAGTCACATAAAACACTCCTCAAAAGCGTGAGTTTAAAATCCTGAAAAACTTAACAATGATTTATTTCTACATTTTTTTATCTGAAATACTCAATAGACTATGTTTGCAAAATTTCATATATGAAATTTTTATGTACATCACTTTCAGTCCTCTCTCTCCTCCCTCCAATTCCTCCCATGCCCCCACGACATCATGGTTTCTTATTCTTTTCTTTATTGTTGTTGCACCTATATACATATAAATTTCACTAAGTTCATTTAGTGCTGCCTCTGTGTACCTATGTTTAAGGGTGATAACTTGTGAAAAGATAACCTACCAACTCATTTCTGAAGAAAACTGATTCTCCCCCTCTTAGTATCCATTGATTACCTGTAGCTCTTCATCTAGAGGTAGGATCCTGTGAAATTTCCTCCATTCACATTGTCATGTCAACTGGTGTCATTATGCAGGTCTTATTAGGCAACTTCCCTAACATGGCTAGAATGCATTATCTATATCAAGCATCCTGTTTCTCTTGCTCTTACAGTCTTTCTGCCTCTTTTTCCCCGATGTTCCTTAAGCCTTGGAGGAAGGGTTATATTGTAGATATATTGATTTGAATTGGCCATTACATGGACTCTTATTCTTTGCAGTTTTGGTCAATTTTGGAACTTTTCTATAGTCTACATCTTTTGCAAAATACAGTTTCTTTGATGAGTGGTGAGAACTGTACTTGTCTCTGAATATAAGGTAAGTATTTAGAATAAAATTACATTTGATTTAGGAAAGTGACAGAAGTTGGCGTCTTTCTACTATCTCCAATCATGTGTATTTGGTTATGTTTACAGTACCAAACATGGATTCCCTATTATTGAGTGCAATTTAAGCTGTTGATAACCCCCAAGATAAAAGTGCCACTATTATACCAATAGAGACATTTTGCTGGATATTGTTGTGGTTCTTTGGTTTTACAGCTGGGTAGAACCATTAATTGGTTTTATTCTTTAGCAGTTGCACAGCATCTGCCAATATTATGGAAAATAATCTTCCAGGAGGAAGCTTAAAAGTCAGTTCCAAATTAATATATCCAAGTCCTGTGTCCAAAGTATGTCCTGTCTTCAGCAATAGTGCCTTAGCTTTAAGTCCTGGGAGGCATCCAAGGCTATGGTAATAGCCTGTATTATTCTAAGAGTCTGTTAGACTATCCTAACCAACAACTTGAAGGGTGATTTCCCTTTGCTGGCAGGGGGATTTTGTTAGATAGACTTCAGCTATACACTCACTCACACATATTTTTGTATATTTTTAAGAACTCTTATGAAATAACACATTTCCCTATGTTTTTTTCTGACATCCTTCATGTTATCTTTCATTCTGCCTTTTCTCCATATTATTATCCTGCATAAATCTCCCTTCTCCATCCACGCCCTTTTTTCCCATTTCCCCCTTGTTAGTGCCTGTGTTCTACTGTTCCCCTATCTGGAACTTCTTCCCCTCTGACCCCATAGTCCCTTTCTACTTTTCTGGATTCTAAGATTACTTCAGGATATATAGTGACATCTAGTGATTTGGAACTAAGATCAACAAGAAAGAGAGCATGCTGCATTTGATTTTCTAAGTCTGGGTTACCTAACTCAGTATAGTCAAGAAATTTCCAGGTAATGGATAAAACTAAATCCACATTCTTGTTGAAGTGAAAAAATTAAGTTCTCTTAGTTTTTATAATATTTTAAGTAAACAGCAATGAAATAATCTTTACAATTCTTGATGTTGGAGATGGTGCCTATCCACAGGGATGCATTTTTGGCCACTTTGTCAAATATCAAATGACTGTAATTATATATACTCATGTTTGAGTCTTCTATTTTCTTCCATTGATCACATACCTGTTTTCATGCCAATGCCATCCTAATTTTATTATTATAGCTCTGTAACATAACTTGAAATCTGATACAGTAATCCTTCCAGCATTGTTTTTGTTCAGCTTTTTGTTGTTGTTGTTGTTTTTGGCGTTCATATGAATTTTTAGATTTTTTTTTCCTATTTCTGTGTAGAGTGTCAAGGGGATTTTGGTAGGAATTGAATTGAATCTGTAAATTGTTTTTTTTTATAAGGTGGTCATTTTCACAGTATTAACTCTTCCAATTCCTGAGAATGACATTTTTTTTCCATCTTCTAGTGTCTTCTAATTTTTGCTTCAGAAACTCACTTTCCACTGTAGAAGTCTTTCACGTCCTTGATTATGCTTACTTTTTTTGAGCTATTGTGGATAAGTGTGTTTCCATGATCTCTTTCTCAACATTCTTGTAATTGGTATCTAGAAAGATGACTAATAGATTGTTAATTTTTGTAAGTTGATTTGTATTCTGCCACTTTGCTCTATGCAGAAAGTTTTATTAGACAATATCACTTGTTACAAATGTGCACTTACTATCACTGCTATTATGTATTTAATAAGAGGATTGAAACAAGAATCTGAATCTGTGGGCATAACATGCTTCAGGATGGAGGAAAATCCTCGAAACAGAGTGGCATTATTCAGGAATAAAGTCAGATCAAGGGAGTGGCAAATACTGGAGGTCATAATTTATATGTGAATACCCAGGTAAAATATGCAAAACTTGTAATGATGGATGTGTATCAACCACTGTCTTTAAGCCATTTCTTCTAGAAAAATGTAACTGATTTGTACAGCCCTAGCAAAATGTCAGTAAACTCTTTAGAAAAACACAAGTATGAATCTATATGTAATATCACAGGAGCAGCTCATTTGTTTGGGTTCAAGGAAGGGATTTCTAAAGAAGTAAGAACAAAGATGATTGACAAAACAGAGACAGATTTGATAACTATAGATAATTGAGGAAGGATACAAGAAGGAGATGAGAGTTCAAAACTCCTGTCAATGCTCATTAATTATAATGATTGTAATATTCTACATACCATTGCTCAGCCCAGTTATTTATTCATTTTAAAGAATTTATAAACTTCTTGTTTCTTTAAAAGTATTTTATTTTTCTGAAACTCACACTAACTTATTTATGTTCAATTTCTGATATATAAATTATAAATTGTGTGACTAAACTGTTAAACTGATGGGCAAATGTTTAAATTAAGATAAGTAGCTTTAATTTTAATGCTTAGAAAATACAATATTCAGATTATTGAAGAACTATTATGATAGAATTAACTAGCTACAATTGTGACTGCTTATGAAATTCCCAACATACTCTTGAGATAATATTGGGTACATTAATTTTTTGAAGTAAATATCCAATATTGTCTTTTTTAATAATAAAGATTAATTTTATATTTAGATTGAAAGATAGGGGCTGGAGAGATGGCTTCACAGTTAAAAGCACTGACTGCTCTTGCAGAGGACCCAGGTTTGATTCCCAGCACCCATAGGGTGGCTACGAACTGTCCTTAACTCCAGTTCCAGGGGAATCTGACGCCCTCGTCTGACCTCTGCAGCATTGCATAACACAGGTGCACTCACATACATGCCAGAAATACACTCATACACATAAAATAAAAATAAATAAAAAAATTAAAAGATTACAAGATAAAGATGAATATTTTTGATTCGAAGCTGTTTTTAGGAGACTGTACTATTCCATTTTTATATATTACTCATGGATATGTTTGATATTTATAACTTAAAAATGACAAGCTGAAAAAAGACAAGCTGAGATTCATCTTTTAAAACTCTGAAAATACTACAAAAGAACCTTATTAAGTATGAGTATTCAGTGTTATTTTTAAGTACATGACTGAACAAAGATACTTTATTGGCTTTTTTTGAAAAAGAAGAGAGATCATTCAGCTTTTTATCTCTCAAACATTTTAAGCTAAATAATAGATATGATTCAGTGGAAGATGAGGTCCAGGGAGGCTTGTGAATGTGTGTGTGTGTGTGTGTGTGTGTGTGTGTGTGTGTGTGTTTGAGAGAGAGAGAG
>NW_008349975.1:9239400-9280483 GCF_000622305.1 Nannospalax galili
AGAGAGAGAGAGAGCGAGAGAGAGAGAGAGAGAGAGAGAGACTTAGCAGGTGTAATGACAGTTTCAGATTAGAACAAGGTTTGTAATTAAATTAAGCATGTTTAATATTAAAAGAATTGATGTAATTAGCTGCTAGAGAGTGGTCAAAAATGTTTGCTGCTCTTACAGAGGATATGAGTTTGATTCTCAGGACTCATGTCAGATGGGTCACAACTACTCGTAATTCCAGCTACAGGGGATCCAATGTCCTGTTCTGGTCTCTGCATGCACCTGTGTGCACATGCTCACACACACAGAGAATCACACACATATGCACATTACGCATGAGAGACAAAGATAATATTATTGTTTTAAGAAAAAGCAAGTGATTCCTAGGATAAAAGGATGCTACATGCACTCCAAGGGGATGTGTTCATATGTTAGAACTCATTCTTGGTATGTGTGCACTTGATTTGATTAGAACATTGACATGGGTGAGTTATCATCTGTGAAGACAAATTAAAAACTCAGTGACTGGAGATAAATAGCCCATATGTTTACAACTTGAACTAATAAAAATGATCTTGGGTACATGCTTGCTTAAGCAAGAAATGAGAGTTTGTATCTCAGCTGTTTCATGAACTGAACTATGTAGCATTGACAAATCAATCTCCTGGAATTTCTTTAATTTCTTACTTTGAAACAGAAGGTTTGGATTATGACTCTAAAGCTCTTTTAGCCTCTAACATTCCAGAATTCTAATTCAATAAGAAAAACTACAATTCTTGTCTTTAGGTCTAAATGATCCTACTTTAAACATTATAAAAATGGCAATATTCTTTTGAATATAAATCTAAATATTTGAAATAGCTGGGGAAATCAGAGTATGCATCCCATTTGTTCTCTTAATGGTTAATTAAATGATTCATTGTTTTAAGGAATGACAAATTATTTCCACATATATTTCATTACCTGTACCTTAATGTTGTTTATTTCTCATGGATGAAAAAGAGGCGAAATTGAGTGGGGGATGGGGGTGGGAATAAAGAAATGCTTTGTTTTGTTTGAGACAGAATCTCTGGTACCCCAAGCTGGGATAGAGAAATATAAAGGAATCACATGCTTTAATACTCAAATATTCCCCAGGGCCCAAATATTTTTACATTAGCGCTAAGCCCAGGGTGTACTTAGTACCAAATAATATAGAGGGCACTATGGTGATATTATTTGATGCTAAATTGAATGCAGTTCATAATAGCAGTTAACTAAAAGTGTACATGATAAGTTTTAGTAATAAAAGTTTCTCATAATATTTGAGGATAGGGAACATATAGGAGGTTAGATTCAATAAAACATAAAATATTGAATTAAAGAAAATAGAACAATGTTTCACTGTCTATTCCAGTACACAATGATAAGGTTTTTGTTCTCTGATCCTACTCTTTATATTTGCAGTGCAGTTTTATACAATAGCAAAGTATATAAAAATTAGGGAAGGAGAAATTACCAATATTTACATGACCTTAGGGTATTTGACAGTGCATTGAAGGAACATTGTCCTTGGTAGGCTGGGTCCTTTCTACTCTTGCTTTCCCAGAAATATACAGCAACTTTGACCTCTTCCCCAAATAATTAACCTCCTCCACAATGTTAATTCTGTCTGCAATGAAAATTGCCTTGTTCTGACATTTTTCTAGATCCCTGTCTAGGACTTGTAATGCTAATTACTCTTGCCTTTACTTCTCCTTCACATCTCCTATTCACAATTCAAGGAATATCGTCCCCCCTTAGAGATAAGAGTATGCAATTTGGGAGTCTTTTAGATAGACCCATTGTAGGGGTACTACAATTGCCTCACCCTGCATTGATGTTCAGCATGGAAGAAGCCAGAGCGATCTGTGTCCTGATGCCCTTTCCGCATGTTGGGTAACTTCTTCAGAGGATGGCGTGATAAGAAAAGGTGGTAGGAATTGGCTAGGCAGTTAGTGTAAAAAGACCCCAAAGAAGAGTAGCCTGTTTCTTGGCTAAAAGTCAATATGTCCTTGGGTCTGTTAGCAACATACTCTGTTCCAAAGGCCAAAAATGTCAAAAGTATTTGGAAGCTTGTATCTAATCCTTAAAAGATTTTAGAGCTACCTCTTCAGAGGGGTAATGTTGGAGTACCCAAAAGCCCCATAAAAAATAAATAAATGAAAGAAGAAAAAAAAAGAAAAGAAAAAAGAAAAAAAGTGATGGAGAGATATGGGAGGTGTGGGAGGGGACGGAATGGGCACGGATTTGATCAAAACACCTTATATGCTTGTTTGAAATTCTCAATAAAGTTTTTGTAAAAGTTTAAAAAAATAAAAAAAATAAAAAAACTCCTCTAAAATAACATTTTAAAATATTTCCATCCTTATCTTCTCAACTCTTGTCCAGATTCCTCTTCAATATCTCAGGCTGTTACATATTTGTTACTTAAGATACAAATACATATTGAAATATGGATACGAATATGTTTGGAAAGGCTTTTATCATTTCATCAAAATTAAGAATCTTTTGTCATCATCGTATTCCAGGGCTATCCTTATCTATTTAGTTTCATTCTTCTCTGCCGGCTTCTTTCCTTTTCTGAGTCCCATTTTCAACCTCAAATGTTAATGTGCAATTGAGCCCCAGCTTTGGGTTTTCTCTGTGTATACGACTTCCCAGTGAGATCTCATCTAGGTTTCTGAGTGAAACCCTCTCCTTGCTGAAGATTCCAAAATGTGCATCTTTAACTTAGAAACATCTCTTAAACACCTCCAAGGCAATGCCTGATTGGCATGCGTACCTTACCGAAGCAACCGCAAGTACCCTGAGTTCAGCGTTCTTCCCTAAACCTGCTGCTTCTCCACTCTTTCCTGTCTCTGAAATTCTACCTCGTACTAGTCTTCAAATTAAAACCTGGCATCATTTTATATTTCCTTACTTTCATTGAGCACACTCTGTTTTCATTACTATCCAGGATATCTGTTCTCAACATACCCCAGAACGGACTGCTACCAAATTTCTTTGTATAGGAAGCAACCTAAGCATCCACTTGTTTCAAGTCCAACTTCCTACACTTCATTCCCCACCCTGAGCAGTTTTCCTCGGTGACCAGAGCCTCGTTCAAATGAAATATATTGACAAGCAAAATAATGCAGAAAATAGCAACAAATCCTCTACTGTTACCTCAAAGGAATAACAAATAATGTTAACTTTTTTATAGTTCTCCTGCCTTACTTTGATGAAAATGCACTGGCATAAAAAGGTTAACATCTTATATTTAATGTTATTTGTTTTATCCTCCTCCACTCCTTATGTGGCAACTGTTTTGGGATCTTCATGAGTACCTCTCCTGTTTATTTTGCTGTAAGAAAGTGACATATTAAATAATACTTGTGTAGTTTATAACTCCTCTTTAATTAATGTGCCAATGAAATGTTGTGTGTGTTTTCTGAAGAAACCTTTTCTTTGATGTAGTTGAATTTATCGATATTAGCCACTATTATGCAAACTTCCTATATATAGTTAATTGGTCCATTCTTTCATTTATGTTTAATGACCTTTAATAATTTTTGTTACTCCAAGGTAACAAGATATTCTTATAAATATCCTTCTAAACTTTAAACTTTTAGGTTTGGTATTGATATACCTCACGAATTTATATTTCTTTTTAATATATGACCTGAGGCAGTCAATTTATTTTACTTTTACAATTTACTGGTAGCCAATTACCACAATACCATTTGCTTGAAAACAAATGATATTTTGTCAAGAATTCTAACCCCAAAGGTAACTTGTCATTATATGTGTCTGTGTGTGTGCACACACACAGACACGTGTGATTCTATCTTGTTTCATTATTTTTTCACTCCTCAACATGTCACTGTGCACTTTTAATTACTTTAACTTTCCTACAATCCTTGAAAAGAAAGCCCACTTCCCCAGACAGTTCCTCCTCTTTTCTTCACATTTCCCTTGGATAGTCTTTGCCCTTTCTGCCACATTCACCATTGTACCTTAAATTTGCCTCATTTTTCTTCTGGGTGTTCTTGCATGGGATGACATTTCTCTCAGTTCCGAATGAGTTATGGATCTACAGTTTCTTCTGTCTTTACCCCATTTTCCTTGTTCCTTTAGGGGCTATAATCTCAGCATACAGGTTGCAACATGATAATAAAATCATTTATCAAAGGTAACAATGTGGGAAAATGTGATGCCCAGCTCTGAGACGCTCTTCTGTGGCAACAGAAGCTACTTGCTTTGGTTTTGTTTAATTTAAGCAATTATTTTTCTGGTGACCATTTAGTTGTGGTCAAATCTATATCAAATCTATTCTTTGTTTGTGTGTGTGTGTGTGTGTGTGTGTGTGTGTGTGTGTGCGCACGCGCGCGCGTGAAAGTGGCTCCTTAGTTTCAATTGTTATGAAACTCCCTATGTAGGCCAGGCTGGCCTCTGTCTCACAGAGGTCTGCCTGCCTCTGCCTCCCAAGTGCTGAAACTAAAGGCATGTACCAACATGTCCAGCTCCCAAACCATTCCTTAAAATTAAATTTTTGTAACAAAGAGGAAATATCTGTGCTGAAAGAGGAATGCTTTTTATCTTATGAGTTTGATTGGAAGCAAACGAATGCTTTTCTCTTCAATATTTCCATTCATAAAGATGTTCTATTTTCCTATAATTTAGATCTCCATTTATGTATTCCAGTTTATTTTGTGGTATTATTTATAGAAACACTATGCCACTTTTAGACTTATTATTATTTTATAGGATTTTGCAATTTTTTTGTTTGTTTCTTTGTCTTTAACAGGGCCTTGGTAGGTAGCCTAGGCTGGCCTTGATCTTATGAATCCTGCCTCAGCCCCTCAAATGCTGGTATTACACATATGCACCACTATACTTGAAAGATTGATACTGCTTTGATTAGGGATATCAAAATAACATCTTCATAGGCCAGTGTGTGGACAGTGGGTTAAAGTTCTAAGTTCTACCCTTGGAACCCAAGTAAAGGTGGAAAGAGAGAATTGACTCCAAAAAGTTGTCCTATAATCTTTCACATATACAAACATACACACATATCATGCACAGACACAGTAATGAGTAAAGAGTAAATCTTCAAATTTATCACTGCTATACATAGGATCACTGATTTTTCAAATGGTTCTGTATACAGAAATATTTCTGTATATTTTCTCTCATTCCTGTGTAACCTGTTAACATTTCTGTGTAAAGAATCATCTTACCAATGAATAAATGATATTCTGTCATTTCTTCAATTTAATGTTTACGCTTGCAATTCTTTATCCAGTCTTGCTAATGTGACTAGGCTTTCACAATATTGTTGAAGAGAAATGATGACAGCATTCTCAGTGGAATGACAACATTCTTGATGTTTCATCAATCAAGGATATAGTACAGACTTTTAGTGGAAACTTGGTGTTGGACTCACAAAATCGTACTAAATGTATAGTTCAGTTTGTGTTGAACTTAAAAAAATCTATGAATATGCATTCATTCAACTTATTCAAAGGTTTTGCTGTACGTGATTGTTGGTGTCTACTGTCAATTTGACAGAATCTAGAATCACCTGGGAGTCAGGCAGGCTCCCAGGCATAGCTATGAGGAATTGTTGTCATTAAGTTAGATGATGTGAGTAAACCCTGGGAAAGAGATTCTGTACTGAGGTAAGTGAAGGCCAGGAGCAGCAGCATGCATTGATGCCCTCTCCTCTTTGGTTGTGGATGAAATTTGACCAGCTCCTTCAGGCCCCCGCTGCCTTGATTTCACCAAATAATGAAGGACTTTACCCTTAACCTGTGAGCCAGAAAAGATCCCTATTCCTAAAGTTCTTATTGTTGAAGTATTTTATTGTAGCAGTAGAAAAAATTCATCAATATATTATTTCAAATAAACAAAAAGTTTCCCTAAATAAAATAGAATATTCTTAATCACACAGTCAACATCTCTGTGAAATGAAGACATGCCTGAACTTGTGAAAGAGCCTATTTAATTTTTGTGTTCTCTTCATGTCTGGATGAAATAAGTTGTCAGGTAGAGTATTCTGTATTTTTTCATGTATAAACAAACAAAATTTTAGTCTATAAAAATATTTCTGAAAAATTTTCTCTCATCCAAGATTTCAAATTGATTAATGTACATTTCTTCAAAATAATTTTTTGTGATTTCTTTATTGAATTTTGGTTAAATCCATTTTCCATACCTAAAATTCTTATTGGCATACTGTTCTCTTGTTTATTAGTTTAATGACCTGTCCTTGTTTTGAGTCTTGCTGATATACCATGCACTGTGCATCTATCCCAATGACAGGCTCTGGCTCTGACTTGAATATTACATACAGCAACAAGGAACAATGTACACTCGTGCCTGACTATCTGTAGTAATGGAAAATAACATGGAACAAATTCTCAGTACGGCCACTGTCCTCAAGGAATCCAGACACTTAAGGGAAGATAATATAAATTGTATCCTGCAACTACTACCCAATTTTCAATTGACGCCCCATATATTCTTTTCACCAGTGTTATTGAACTTTCTTCAGTTTTGATTTCCATTTTCTTCCTAATAATCTTAACTTTTCTTCCTCATTGAGAAAGTAAGTTCTTAAATTCATTTTAATTTATTTCTTTAGCCCTTTCTCTACCTCTTATTCTCTGCCTCCCTTCCTCCCCCTCATTTATTTATTATTTATTTGTACTATTTATTTATTGTTCGAATACAGTCTCGTGGGCTGTACTTGATCTCCTGGAACTCATTATACAGCCCAAGATTGGCCATAAACTCTGGATTTTTCCAAGTGCTGGGATCAGATATATGTGCCACCATGCTTGCCTTATTCTTCTTCATTTCCATGGAGCAAGCTATAACCATAGTGTTATCTCCTTGTCCCCTGCTATTTCTTTAGAATGTAACTCTGCTTTTGTTTCTCACCACTACTTTGAATGCTACCTATCAAAGGTGACCTCTTATCTCTAAGTCCTCTGGCCATTAGCTACTTTCACTTTACTTTTCCCTGTTAGTAACTGTGAAGGTTTCCTTTGTTAGCCTTTATAAGAATGCTAATTTCCTCCTGTTTCTTTTTTTTTTTTTTTTGTATTTTTGGGACAGGGTCTCCCTGTAGCCCCAGCTGTCCTGGAACTCACTATGTACACCAGGCTGGCCTTGAACCCACAGAGATCCACCTGCCTCTGCTTCCCAAGTGCTGGGATTGAAGGTGTGCGCCACCACACTGGGCCCTCTTTCCTTCTGTTTTTAATGATCACTAGTTCTATCCTCAACTATGTATGCTTTTGCTTCTTATTACCTTATGTTAAATAGTTACATAATTAAATCCCAAACTTCAATCAGTCTTGGTGGCACAGGTTTTTAACCCTCACACTGGAGAGGCAGAGACAGGAGAATTTAGGTAATCTAAAGGCTAGCACTGTGTAGATTGCAAGTTCCAGGCCACTTCAGGCTGTGCAGAGAGACCCTATCTCAAAAGAAACAAAACAGAATTAAAAAAACAAAATCCTAAACTTAGATTTCCTCTATTCCTTTTCAATCTTATTCTTAGAGATACTACCTGCTCCTGTGACACAAACCCTCCACATCTTTTACATGTAGCCTCTCTCTCCCCATAGACTGTTCTGTTTTTTCACTGATTGAGATCTTTTTCTTTCACAGTACCTTCCACCTCTACACATTCCTTCTATGCTGTCCTAAGACTCAGGCCACCTTACATTAGAGTAATTATCACTCTCCCTGAGTTATATCCTTTATCTTAACTTTTTCATGTTCCAGTCTATTCTGTGTAAGATGGTGATGTGCTATGGACAGATAATTAAGCTGAAACTATTTCTTCTATCACAGTATGTGGTATTGTGAAATATTCTGTGACTAAAATAAAGTTTAAAACGATAAAACTCCTCAACCTTACACCCATTTATTTTTTATAGTCTGAACTATGTCCATTTTGAGCTTTACCATTTCTTTTTGTTGGTCTTTTTGTGGCAGGGTCTCCCTGTAGCCCCAGCTTCCTTGGAACTCACTATATATACCATGATGACCTGGATCTCACAGCGATCTGCCTGCCTCTGCCTCCAGAGTGCTGGGACTAAATGTGTGTGCCACCAGTCTGGCTCAATTTACTGTATCTTTAAGTATGAACATGCTCCAATAATTTTCTGCTCTTATGATAAATTTTCTCCTTCACATTATTTACTAAAAAGATGTATTACATTGATCCAGGCTTTTTCCTTGGAAATAAATAAACCCATAAAATGCAAATTAGACATCACCTGAATTTTCCTCTATGGTCAGTTTGTTCATCCAAAATTTAGGCCTTTTCTGTTCTTTCATTTTTAAATTATTTCTACACTTATTAAAGATTTACCATAATTACATTTAATAAAGGTGTGCACAGTTCTTTGGTGATTATTTAAAAAAATGAATATTTATGTTCTTGGTGAGAGTTTTAGGGTTCATGAAGATTTGCCTGAGAAATTTCAGTTTCTTGGCTCCAATATAGAAGTTAAAGAGTTTTTTTAGGCCCAAAATCCAACAGAACCAAATCATCATCCAACAAAAGATGGAACAAAAATTTCTCAGAGAACAAGAACATGTTCTTTTGTTGTCTGTGTACAGAAACCACTTAGAAGTATTTGGAAGCCTAAAGCCACTGTCTCTGCTGTGAAAAATTATTGCCCCGTTAGTGTACTGATGAGAATGTGTGCTAATATAGTGAGCTCTTTAGTGTGAAAATGGGTATGTATTAAGTATTCTGTTCTAACTGCAATTTACTGGTAAAGCAAATAGTAGAATATAAGACTTGCACATATTTATTGTTTTTATTTTATTTTATGTGTGTGAGTGTATTGCCAGCATGGGTGTTAAGAGCATCTGTGTAGTGCAATGCCTGTGGAGGTCAGAAGGGGGCATTGGATCCCCTGGAACTGGAGTTATGGACAGTTGTTAGCTGCCATGAGTGTGATGGGACCTGAGTCCAGGTCCTCTGCAAGAGTAGTCAGTACTCTTAATAACTGAACCATCTCTCCGGACCCATATTTATTGTTTTTATAAAATTCCGTTTTGAATGACAAACTCTCTAGTTTCAGACAAGGACTCAGAAGTTAACTCTGAATAGATTTAGGAAGCACCTAAACTAATATGAAATCAGCATTTCCTGTTTATAAGAAAATGCAAAGAGCCGTGTGTGTGTGTGTGTGTGTGTGTGTACGCACACTTGGGCCTTGCATGCCAGTGAGACATTTATAAGTTAGATGAAAGTATTGTTCTGAATATTGCTCAGTGCACCAATTAAATGAGGAAAGAGAAATCCTGTCAATTTAAAAAATATATACTGAGAATATCAGTATCATAACTCAACATGTTTTATAAATGTTAGTGACCTAATGAATTTGATTAAAGCAGTTTAATTAAGGTATGGTCTGCTGTGTTGCATCGCCTTCCAGACAAAATAGCTCAGTGAACAGGTAGTACGTCCCCAGTGAACTGTGAAAATCAAAGTCGGAGAAAATTCTTCATTTTAATGAGCTGCATTTTCTGAGCCCAGACCTCTCCCCTGACAGTGTGGCTGCAGGAGGCAAAAATGAAAGTAGTTGTTTTCCTTTGAGAATCTCCACTGCTAAATGCTCTGATTGCCAGAAATTAAAATCATGGTACTGATATTCTTTATCTCTGTTTTGTCTCTTATTTGCCCTTGGCTAGAAATTGTTCTTAAAGGAAAAAGTACAACAATTAAGAATATTTTAATAGTTCACATATACTTGCTGTTACTATTACTCTGAATATTAAGACATTCTAAATAATATGCCTAATTTTCTTTATGAGTGAATCATATATATTGTGCTTGCAAGCAAGTAATATTATCCACTTAAAAATTTGTATTGAGCTTTTGTAATTTCATATGACTGTTAAAATAATGTTAAGATGTAGTCATAAGGAATTAGGTATACCCCTTTTGGAAATTATATGAAAATATTATTCATAACATCAAAGAAAAAGAAAAACTGCTCTTTAATCATATAATAAGTTAGTGCTCAGGTTCTTTGAGTAGTCTTCAGTTAGATGCAAGTACTACTAAAAAAAAAAAAACAAAAAAAACACTACCAAGACACTGATTGTTGGCAAAGAAAGGAAGCCTTAAGAAATTACACCTGATTTTGATAAACATGTCATGTAATTTGGGATGAAAATTAAACATGGTTCAAAGAAGTATATTCCAAAGAAACCAGCATAATTACTTAAATTAGGTAACAATTCTCTAGAGTTTATGGATCTACTCCAAGAAACTGATCAGACCCAGGACAAGAGTTCATTGCAACCATTACAGAGAAAGTAGTCCACAATGATTTATAGCTTCTAACATTTAAACTACTGTAGTTGATAGCAGTTTTCACAGAATCATTGACTTGAGCTGATTTTCCATGCACAAGTTTGTCTTCTTTGGATATTGAAGTGTTCTTAATTGTATTCAACATTAGCATAATTTTTTAAAACATACAATAAGTTTGTCTCTTTAGTTACTACTGTCCTCTAAAATTAATGTGTGCTTCTGTGAATTTGAACAAAGTGCAGGAAATCCCACTTTAATTATATCTCATCCATTCTGTTCTTTTCTTTTGTAATTTTAAATTTGAAGAATGTAGTCTTTGCATCCCTTTCTTTTGTTTCCCAACACCAAATGTCAGAACAAACAATTGCATATTCCTAGGCTATCTTCCAACCTAGGGCACCAGAGTTTTACAGTCACAGATACAATATTCCATGTTGGCAGGATGGTACTGTCACCTCAAGAAGACATTGCCTACCCTTGATGATTCGCAATTTCTTCACAATTCACTATGGGATCACCAATGATTCATAATTCACTATGGGATCACCAATATTTGATTTCATGTTAATAGGACAGCTATGAAGATAGAAACTAGCCACAATCTAATCATAAAAGTCTCAGTATGTCCCTATTTTAAAATCTCATTTGCCATTAATGTATTTGATTTTTGTCAGACGTATTTAGTTTGATTGCACATGACCAGAGTTAATATGCTCAGTAAGGTTTAAGTTAGCAGTATCATGTTAATGGCTTTGTGGATAATACATAGTCTGTAATTTGATAGCATTAGAAATGACAAAACACCCATACTTTTTGTAGACATCTTATTTGCAAGCAAGGCATGTATGTCTCTTCCTGGTATTTATTCTACACTGTATGGTAACATTAGTTAAATGAATCATTTTTTTGTTCATTAGTAACTTCAAAAATGGAAAGTCCAGTATTACTGGTTCTCACAGAGCACACAGGAAAAAATGAATCCCTAGGATAAGAAACACTGAGCAACTCAGTTGTAACACAGGTATTTTAAAATTCTTTTTAAGGGTGAGCTAGTGAATGGCAGTTGTAGCTGTTTAATATATATTTATATTTGTATATATCTTATATAATATCTTTTTAAAAATCTTTTTGAAGAAGGGTCTCCCTGTAGCCCCAACTGTCCTGGAGCTCACTATGGAGACCAGGCTGGCCTTGAACTCACAGAGATCTGCCTACCTCTGCCTCCCAAGTGCTGGGACTACAGGAATGCTTCACCACACCCAGCTCAATATCTTTTATGTACACCTTTCATATATGTAAATATACTGTCTCCTCTTTTTCTCTTCTCATTTATAGTACAAAATATACATTTTTTAAATAATAACATAATATGCTTTGCATGTTGCTTCAGATAGATGTTTATCACGTGTTTAAGAAGATGCATAACTGTAATCATTAATAAATTCACAAAATTTTGATGTTAGGTATTAATTGCTATTAAAGAAAACTTAACTTCTAAAATTAGAGGTTTTATTGATTAGCACTAGAACAGTTCAAAAGATGAACAAATTCATTTAGAAATATTAAGTTGAAAATAAAAGATTTGTAATTTTAAATTTTACTATTAGGTCTTTTGAATGATCTGTGATATAAGTGGTGTTTATCTTCTTTCAAACCCTTTTTGTTCCTTTTGGAAATAATTCAACCATTGGCCAATTCTTTGCATTTGCTCCTTTTTCTTTTCTGTCTTTTGTTCTCTCTCTCTCTCTCTCTCTTGCTCTCTCTCTTCTTACAGCAAATATTTGTCAGTTTCCTCACATTTTCAAAGATGAAAAAGATGGAGGATCTTTAATGAATAGAAAGAAGGTATTTTTCTCATGATCTTGCAACCTATTGCTACCCTATTTCTCCATGACTTGAGCATATAATAATATATATTACAATGAAACAATCTATACAAAAGACTCAAACCAACAAATATATTGGGTTAACTTCTTGGGTTGTTTATTCATTTGCTATGTGGTAGTTTGTTTTACTCTTTTTCCATAGAAGATAGATGCTTTTTCTAGTGGTCATATTAATTTTAGAAGTCAAAAATCCAATATTTAAAATTGTAATTATTTTCTTAATTGATACATAATATCATGAAGATTTTAAGTGTTTGCAAGGTACTATTTGAGTATTCTTTGAAGAATATGATTTTTATAACAAAATTCTCCTGCAACCATAGGCACGTTAAAAATAAATCCTGTATCTTTTTGGGAACAATAACAATAAAGAATAAACAAAGTAAATGACAAAACATCAGGAGAGAAAATAACCACAAAAATACTCTATGTGTAATGATTAAAATATGCTTGAAGTTTATGGAAACATTGTGGTGACATATTTTATGCCTGTAAATACCTGTTATATAATAGATCCTTTTGATTAAAGTAAACAAATTCCTTGGAAATGAATTACATCCTTGAAAACAAGTTATTTTTGGTATGACAGAGATCAAACTGATTCAACTTTTTATTCTCAACTACATCATATGTAAAGATAGAATAATAAGAGGTCTCACTTCAAAGTACTCTTCTATAGATAGAAAAAAGAAGCACATAAAAAATGCTCAGCATATTGCCTGGCTTGAAATTAGTATTTAATTACTAGTAACTACATTTTATCTTTGAATTATATGCCATTGAGGTTTGATGTATTTGACTTTCAACAATGTCGTTCATGAAAATGAGTAAAATAGTAGCTAAAGCTAAATATTTTACCCCTTGTATCTATGAAGGAAAACTATATTTATTATTTTATTTTTAAGCTGAATTTTTACTTTTCTCTTTTTCTTGTTTTGGAAATTTTATACATGTGTAGTACATTCTGCTTACTCTCACCTCCAAGTCACTTATCTCCCTCACCCCCGCCCAGGTCCCACTCCTCCCTACAGACCCTTTTCCAATGTTCATGTCTTTTTCTTTTTCTTTTTGTTTTGTTTTGTTTTGTTTTGTTTTTGTGACCCAGTGAGTTTAACCAGGGAAGTCCATGTGACCATGGGCTGGAACAATTCCGTGGAGCCAAGTTGACTCACCAGTGGATAACAAGTCTAAAGATAATAACACCCTCTCCCCAAGTGTCTATCAAGAGACAATAGATGATCAGGAGTGGAACTGAACTCACATGGGCACCTTCCCTATCCATGACAGGCTGTTGGCAGATTAACTTTTGGGCAGACCTGCTGCAAGCAACCAAGGATGCTGTGGGGTCATGATTGCAATGGCTGTGTCATGGCCAGAAGATAAGTTTTGCTGCTTTCTCCCTATCTTCTGACTCTTTCTGTCTCTTTCTCTGTGATATTTAGTAGAAAAGTCCTATTTAAAGCTAAGAGTTCTACTGTCTTTTATCGTAACTTTTGACTTCTTTTTGACAATCTTCCATTTGTTGTTGAATTTAAATAGACTGCCAACACCACTTTTCTTATTTCTCCTCCGCATACAAAATAAATAAAACAAATAAATACTAAGAGAATTTGAAAGTATTTATGCGTATGTGTGTGTGTGCTTCTCCTTTAGAAAGAAAGCTTTGGTCTTAGTCTGAGGAAGAGATTTTACTCTTTCATTTACATATAATGACCAAAGATATCTTTAATTAAATTCCCAAAAGCATAAGCCAGGCAGGGGTAGCACAGGCCTTTAATCCCAGCACTTAGGAGGTGGAAGCAGGTGGAACTCTGTGAGATTGAGGCCAGCTTGGTCTACAATAGTGAGTTCCAGGTTAGCTAGGGCTAACTTGTTTCAACAAACAAATAAAAACAAAAACAAAACAAAAACAAATTCCTCAAAACACGTAGCTCTGATGCAGTAGATGTAGTTGGCTCTGAATCCAACATCATAAGAAATGGTTCCAAAATTATCAAGACAACCGTGTCATTCTCTTCAGAGTCAGAGATAAACCGGTCTGTTTCTTCTCTCCAGAAATTCAGTTAATATGGAAAATTCATTGACATCTTTCGTATCTTATTTATTTTTATTTGAAATATTTTCTGTTAAAAGCAATGAGTTAAGGAATTTAAATAGTATATGAAATTCAGACAAGACAGGCAAAGTCATAATGAAATTAACTACTTAGTTTAAGTAGGTATCTTCCATATGGGCTGTGTGTGTGTGTGTGTGTGTGTGTGTGTGTGTGTGTGTGTGTGTGTTTGTGTGTGTTTTATCTGTTTAAATAAAATGAAGCTGTGTAAGGGAGCATCATGTTGTCTATGGAGAACAAAGGTGCAGTGATGCTTTCTAGAGAAAGAATCACTTTTAACCTTTATGAGGAAAATGGCTATTTGTATGCAAGCCAGTGAACAAAGTCATAATTGAAGTTAGAGGGCACAAGTCAGATAGATGCAATGAATGGTTCAAAATACAAGTAGAAAAAGAAATAATGAAGCTGTGCCATCTGTCACAAGGGAGGCAGTGACGTCTCCCAGGATTGAGCAGGAGAGATAGTTGAGACAGGCCTCAGAAAAAGGGGTTGGGGAAAAGATCACAGACAGTGGGTTGTAGTAACAAAGGGAGAAACAGCCAATCTGAAGCTTGAGATGAATGAGGATTTAGTAAGAAAAGAGCAGGAAAGAAAGAAACTGGAAGCAGAAAGATGGCATCATAAACTTCCATTAGAAGAAATAGTTTTATCTGTAATCCATAGAAGACAGATGGGAGAAAACATTGAGAAATTAGGGGAAGAAGTAGCTAAAGGGAAAGAAAATAACAGGCTTAGTTGGCTGTACCTAATGTGTAAAAAGAAGGAGGACAAAGGGAGGGAACATGGAACTTGAGATGAGGGGAAGAGTTAGGACATAAGGAATCAAAGGGAGAAGAGGAGTTAAAAGAATCCTCAGAAGAATAAATAAATATGGGAAAACAGCACTTCAGGTCATACCATAATGCCAGTAGGATGAAAAGGAGAGGATGTGGGTTCAAACAAGGACTCCAATTAAAGGATGAAGAAGCAAAGGCTTGAACAGAGAAAAACAGCCTCTAAGAAGTACTCAGTGTGAATTACTTTGAAGAAAAGGAAGATCTGACTGCCGATAGCTAAAAGACTTTTGAGATCTGCCTGAGCGTTGTTTCAAAGGCAGATGTGGGGATAAATGTTGTTCTACAGACACAATGGAAAATTAAGCCTTGACAATGGTATTTTTAGAGTGAGACGACACTCAACACTGGAGGTTACTGAATACAGACTATAAGATTTTTTGTCGTTGTTCAAGAATCCTTTTTCAAAGGCTGGTTAGATGCCATGAAGAGAGATACCTCTGACTGCCTGGGACAATTAAGAGATATCACAGAACTTACTATAGAAGGAAGCTGGCAAGGATGGTTTTCACATATAGAATAAGAATCATGCTTTAAGACAGCAGAAGTACGATGTACGAGGTAAGAAATGTGAGCAAGACATGATTTACTCCTCTCTACACTTCACATGCATATGAAAATAGAAGACATGATACTGTGTATGTTGTTACCGCATTTTTCATCTAACTCCTTAAAGTTTGTCTTCACATTATTTAAAAGTATAAAAATTGGAGTCAGGAAAGAAAGAAAAGGTGTGTTGCCTCACATTCAGGTAAATCTTCCACAGAAATTCTTCTTTATGGTCAGGTGCCTTCCTATGGTGTTAAGACGAGGCTCAGAAGAACCACTGCCCAGATACTTGACCTCGGGCAAGTAATTATAACTCTTCTTTTATGCTGATAAAACTGCTGATGAAGGTGAGAAAATTCACTTTATATAAAATCTCTCAATTTTCATAGACACTAGAAATTTGATGACTCTCTGTGTGTGTGTGTAGGATATATGTATAGAATATATATATATGTATACATATACACATATCTGTTTATGTGTGTGTTTTCTAATCCACAAGTGGGTTTCTATCAATATCATAATGCCATATTATAATATATAGTTTATTATGCATGTTAAAATATATTGAGAGCAACCAAAAAGTTTACATTTCTTCCAATATTTCAATATGTATGTGTGCCTATGGGTGTGTGTATGTGTGTTTGCCAGAATGTACATACATATCCCTTACATATCCCATACACTGTTTTATGCTCTATCACAGAGTAGCTATACAGAGAAACATATTCTGTTTCCCAGTGTAATGAATTCATAGAGAAAGATTGCTTAGTTAGCATCGCTACATTGAAGAGCCTATCTAGGTTTTGGGGCATGTGGCACAAAGGCAAGGAACACACATTGCCATTCCAAAAGTGAGGAACTGGGGCAGAGTGGTGTCAACGCAAAGGCGTAACTCTCACCTCAGAGGGGATAAGAGATAGTTTATTCTGGAGCCAGATATGAGTGACCATGGCCCTGGAACACAATTCAGATTATCCCAAAATCCATGTTTCAACATGTAACTGTTTCATTAAGTTTTTATAGTAAAAGAACAAAGTAAAGCCATCAATCAAGACACTTTTCAAATACATCAGTGGAAGCAGTAAGTAGGCAGATACACCTAAAGAGAAAGCTCAGCTATAGGCCTCAGATGCATCTGCCAGCATTGTTAGCCTTCTGATAGGTGGGATTGTTTTCTTTTGTTAAATTAATGCATTCTGTTAATCACCAGAATGTTAGCAGAAACAGAGGTGGGAAAGGACTGAATGCTTTGGCTAAACACGATCTTATATAAAATGTGTAGAGGCTATGGATTTGCAACATTCCAAACTCTCCATAGTCATTCAGGTGCCAATCAGTTGGTCAGCCTTGCAGGAAAGTGAGTTCAAGATGCAGGATTTTCTGGGAATATTTTTGTTGACACTGGGTAATACTGGATCAAAGCAAGAACAAAAACCAGCAAGGCAGATATCAAGTCCTACAGCTCCACGTACAATGCCTGGGACTTTAGTTCTGAAGAGCTTAGATAGTTGAATTCCTCTAACTTTGCCACCTACACCATACATCTCTGGGAGTTCAATCAAGGTGATAGCAGGTTCAGTTTTTCCCTGAAGTCTTGACTCTGTCCACACTTGGCTTTTTGTTTGTGCATCTGCATCCTGGGAATCCTTTCTTTCCTTTCTGTTTTTTTTTTTTTTTTTTTTTTTTTTTCTTTTTTTTTTTTTTTTTTTTTTTTTTTTTCCCTTGGATATGTTTGTCTGTAATCTCGACTTGTCTATGTGCCTGGAACTATGTAGTCTATACTGTCCTTAAACATGCAGCAATCTTTCCAATGTAGAATCTTATTTGCTAAATGCTCCCACATCCAAGTTAAATTTACTTATCTCCAGAAAAACTACAGCAATAATTAGGGCTTCAACATGCAAATTGTGAGAGAGGAGCATAATTCAGTCCATAGATATTACAAAAGGCATTTATAGTCATTTCATAACTTTAGTGCTGAACAGTTGTATGGAGTATGGTATGCCAATAAAGGTTTTACAATTAGTTCTGAGGAGAGCTCTGATTTGTAATATTTCTTGGTTTTCCTCATACACCATAGTGATACCTAGCAGCTTGTGATATTAACATTGAAACCCATGAACCAGTATGACAAGGTTTTGCACATGTACACAGGCGTTTTCAGAGTTAATAGTGACAGAAATACAAAGGCACAAGGCACACTGTAATTTTTTTCGCCCCTTTGTTCACCAACACCAAATGGTGTCAAACTCAGAAAGTAATCTATTTTGAATTATTTTGAGAATTTCAGACAAAGTACATTGTTTTAACTTTATTTCTACCCCTCCAACACCTTCCAGTCTTTCTCTGGAATTTATGACTTCTCCTTTGATAAATACACACACACACACACACACACACACACACACCAGATTGGCCTGTGGGCATGTCTGTGGGGGCATTTTCTTTATCACTGGCTGTTGTAGGAGGGCCCAGCTCACTGTGGATGATAACATCCCTTGACAAATGGGCTTGGGCTATATAAGAAAGAACTGAACAAGCTAAGGAAGTGAGCCAGAGAGCAGTATTTATCCATGGCCTCTGCTTTATTTCTTATATTTAAGTTCCTGCCCTGACTTCCCTCAGCACTGGATTGTGACTTGGAAGTTGTAAAATGAAATTAAACTCTTTCTTCCCCAAGTTGATTTTGGCCAGTGTAATATCACAGCAGCAAAATTAACTCTTATGGATGGATATATGTGTATATGTGCATAAATCTGTGTGTGTTTGTATATTTGTAAGTATATAATACACCTACTGGGTCCAGTTAGTGTTGCCCATATGTACCTTTATCAGAGCTGAACACTTAGGATTAGGGTGTTCATACCTGGAGAAAACCGATTCTCCCTCCCTTATGGTCAGTGATTACCTGTAGCTCTTCATCTATTTGTGGAGCCTTGTTAAATTCTCTTGCATCCACACTAGCATGTCATTTGATGTGGTCTTATGTGAACACCATACTGTTGAAAGTTTGTGGGTGCAGCATCCATGCAATATCTAGAAGAAACCATTTTGCAACAGTCCTTTTGGACCATTGGCTATTATGATCTTTTCACTTTCTCTTCCACGATGTCCCCTGAGTCTTAAGCACTGGAATTTTGTTATAGATATCCCAAATGGAGCTGAGTAGCCCACTTTCACTTATTCTATGCATATGGACAGTTGTGAATCTCTGTAATATCCTCTGTCTGCTGCAAAATTAAGTTTCTTTGATGGTTGAAAGGAGCACATATGTGGATAAAAGGTATTCTACACACAGAATATATGGATTTAGAACTCAGTTGAAGGAATATTAATTCAGGAAAATGGTGGTGATAGGTTCTCATCTAGAGTCTATGAAATATCTATCCACAGGTATTTGGCTAGATTTCCAGAGTCAAGAATGAATGTCAGTTAGAGAGCTGCTGGCTAGTCCCTAGATAAAAGTGCCAGTATTGCATCATTGGGATGTGTTGCTGGAGAGGCCATTGTTATGGTTTGTAGTCTTTACAACTGGGTAGGAATTTTTGTTAACTTTTCTTCCTTGGAAGGTTGCAGAAATTAATCTACTAAGAGGAATATTATATTATGTAACAAAAATTTTAGACACAAGTTCAAATTTGCTTCAGTAGTCAACTTTCAGGCAATATTTATCTTTTAGAAGGGTAGTAAGCTTATAATGGGATAAAGAAAAAAAACTTCACAAAGTGTCATTTTAAAGGACAAACATTAAATTATGTTATTAAAAGTTGAATTCCCAGTAGGCAACTTAATCATTATAATTAAACCAAGTAGTTTAAGTAAGACTTAACCCAACTGGTAATGTGGCTTTCAAATCCTTTATCTGTTTTAATGAGTTGTTCATTAGGAGGACTACTCATTTAGCAGCAGTGAATAGAACCCATGAATATTTCAAAGACTACTTTCTATTATTAAAAAAAACACTGGTCATAATCATTGATTCAAAAAATACATTCCACAGCACTTTGTTTTGATTTCAACACCTTGACTAATGCAAAGGTAGGTATGAAGTTTGTCATTTACTACAGGCTTCACTGAAATATGCATGTGGGATATAATGCTTTGTGTAGGCATCACTCACCCAGAATATCCCACTAGGAGAGGTTTGGTATTTCCTGAACAGCATTACTATAGTGCAGTATGTAAAAGTTATCAATTATTGAAGGCACTTCAATTTTCAGTAATACTGGTGGAAACATGATACATGTAGTCAGCCTATTCACCTGTAGAAAAATACCAAATAAATCGGAATCTAAGTCTTCCCTTCAGCGGAGTGAATTCCTTAGCATTCTAGAATGCTTTCACTCACAAACTTTGGATGGCATTTGCTGACTTTACTGATCCTTGCACTAGGATTCTTCATTTACAAAAATTATTTCAGCTATTTAAACATGAATATAAAGGTTATAGTAAGCTATTCAATTTAGCTTTGACTTCTAATGGTGCTCATGTCTGAATGTACCCCTTATGTAAACAATATTACATTAAGTAATAAGCATTATTAGTCATAATGTATATTTTATAAATATGATAATGCTTCTATCATAATTAAAGGGTGAGTTTTAGAATAATTATTTATATAATTAAGATTATTTTGAGATAATGTCACAATACTAATACTATTTACAAAGCTATTTCTAAGATACTCTTGCTTATTAAAACTTTTCAATGTGATAAAATCTTGAAAGCATGTAAACTGGAGTCAGACTAGTCCTGGATAGGAGTCTGCCTTTTAACCCTCTTTCCCGGTTGTCTGTTGTTCTCTTATTAAAGCATGATTACTTTAGATGTAAAACCCACTAATATAGAACTTTCTTCCTGGGCAGTTTAATAATAACCACCCCCTTGTAAGCACTTTCCTAATGTTAAAATTATTAGATTCCTCCTAAGCAACGAGTGATAGATCCTGAAAGGATAGTCTGATAGGAGTGGAGACTGAGAGGGAAATGCACATGAGCACTGTCAACTGTAAGCCAACAAAGGTCAATTTTTAGCATTTAAACCTCGATTGTTCAGCTTGCATGCCTCTTACATCACCCTCCGTCCCTACACAGCATTGAACATTGTTTTTCTTCACAGTTAGAAAGGAAAGTGAACTATGTGACATAGAAATTGAAGACTTATATTTTATATTTCCAGATTTCTTTGATACCCATTAAAAATTCAAATAAATCCCCTTCCCTTTTACTTTATTAATTAATGAATGAATTAATTATTTTTAAATTTATTTTAGACAGGTTTACTGTAGCCCTAGCTGGCTCTGTACTCACTGTGTAGAATAGGCTGGTCTTGAGCTCACAGAGACTGGCTTGCCTCTGCCTCCAGGGTGAGTGTTGGAATTAAAGGCACTCATCATCATGCCCAGTGGGTTTTTTGAGACAGGGTCTCAATATGCAGCCCTGGCTGACCTGAAGCTCTCTCTGTAGACCAGGCTATCCTTGCACTTAATGAGCTCTGCTTGTCTCTGCCTCCCAAGTGCTGAGATTAAAGCCCAATACCATCACTAAGGTCTTAAATTGACATTTGTGTTTAATATTTTATTTATTACTTTTATTTTATGTGTATGAGTGCATTGCCTGCATGTATGTGAGTGCACCTGTGTTGTGCAATGCCGTGGAGGTCAGAAGAGGGCTTCGGAATCGCCTGGAACTGGAGTTAAGGATGGTTCATAGCTGCCATGTGGGTGCTGGGAATCAAATCCAGGTCCTCTACAAGAGCAGTCACTGCTCTTAATCGCTGAGCCATCTCTCCAGCCCCCAAATTGACATTTTTTAATTCTCAAGTGCATTCTTCACTGAAAACATTCAGCTATCTTCTCAAATCAGTACCATAATGTAATCATGTTTTGGGAGTTTATAATTCAAGAAAAGGGAACTTCATAATATAATAGGTTGTACTAAAAGACAGCAAATTACTTCTCACTATCATTTCATTTTACCTCACAATTCATAACATTCTACTTCAAATATAATTGTTCCTTTAATTTTATTTTTCAGTTGCTAGTGTCCATTTCCTCTTCTACTTTTATATTTTCCTACTCACAGTGGATTAAATGCTTCCCCCCCACTAATATGTTAAATTCTAACCCAATGCAATGGTATTATAAGTGAGTATTTGAGTAGTGAGGGTAGAGTACTCATGAATGAGACTGGAAGCCAGGGTGGGCAATCCAGAAGCCCCTTCAAAACCTGGCTACTGTGGCACTCTCATCACAGATATAAGCCTCAAGAACACTGAGAGAGAAATTTCTGCTTTAAACCACCTAGAATATCATGCCTTGTAATACCAGGCTGAACTTTTTAGTACACACACACCCACACACCACTCATGTGTTAGTAACTGTATTCCTAAAGGATGAAATGATTTTTTAAAAATATTGTATTTTATTTTGTTTATTTTGTGTGTATGCATAAATTGCCTGTGTGTAGGAAAGTGCACCTATGTCACGCAATGCCTGCTGAGGACAGAAGAGGCTGTCGGATCCCCTGGAACAGTTGTTAGCTGCCATGTGGGTGCTGGGATTCGAACCTGGGTCTTCTACAGGAACAGCCAGTGTTCTTAACTGCTGAGCCATCTCTCCAGCCCCAGGATGAAATGATTTTATGAATGAAAATTTTCGTATTTGAATTTGAACAAGTCCATGACTCCTTGAAGCCTAACTGCATTTAATTTATGAGAGTTTATAAGTTTTATACCAAACAATAAATGTTCACATTTAATTATATCAGTATGATCCTTTTAAGGTGGACAAACTGAAGGAAGGCTTTATAAGTTATAACTTACAAAGATATATATCAGTATATAAGCCCCACAGCACTAACGGATGTGCCAGTTAAACTATTCTGTAATGCAGATGACTTACTAATCATGACTTTAACACCTGAATTCACACCTTTACATCATGTAACCTCATTTACATAGCCTCAGTTCCCTCATTTCCAATATGTGAAATAAAAAATGTAGTACTGGTCAGGATGATTTATTCTCAAATAACTATTTTACTCCAAATGATGAGTGCCAGAAAAATATGGCAATCTCATTACTCTTATGGTCATTGGCCTTATTTGGAGATGATAGAATTTTATTTTAAGGATAAAACTCTGATTTTTTCCTCTAGAAAAGAGACTAAAGGAGCTGGGTCTTGTATCAGAGCCTGATAATCACAACTACTTGTAATACTGAGGCAGGAGGATCCCAAGTTTAAGGCCTACCTGGCCAGCAGAATGAGTTCAAGGCTAGCAACTCCCTGAGCACCTTCCTCAAAATAAATTTAAAAGAGGGATGGTGATTCATTTTAGTCATAGACTGCTTGTACTTACCTAGCATTTATTATATGAGTTTATAAGCTATATACCAAATAATAAATGTTCACATTTAATTGTATTAGTATTAGTTTATGATGTCCTAGAATCAAACTATAGCAACCCCATCACCACCACCACCAAAAAACATGGGAAGCGACTCAAAAAAAATTTATTTTTTCATGAAACATTAGTTGCATCTCTAGGTGTGAAAAGCTGTGTGTCAATGGTCAAGGGCCAGGGAAGAAGCTATATTAATACTGTGGGGGTGTTAGAACCTAGGCAGAGGTTCCTTCATTGATCCCTCCAGTCCCTCCAGCCTGGGCATTCCTCTGCTTAGCATAGCATCACCTCAGCTTCTGTTTCATCTCCATATGGCCACTGTCATATGTCTCTGTCAATTCATGACATTCTTCTCTCTTGTTTCTGTCTATTATTCTTGTAAGAACATCAATCATATCCCATTATAGTTCACTGTAACAATCCCGTTTTAGCTTGACTATATCTACAAAGACCCTATTGCAAATAAGGTCTCACATTCCTGTGTACTGAAAATTATGTTTCAGTGTATCTTTTCAGAGAATGCAATTTATTCATAAGAATTATCAACTAGAAGATAGATCCAGAAAAGTGCAAAGGATTGAACTATTGCTGATATTACGGAGGCAGTTGTAAAGCCATCAAGTCTAGGTTCCTTATGACACAGCAAAAACCTCATGGGTAGTACTGAATTGGGATTTCTGTTAGTGGGAGTAAAAATATCCTTTCTGATACCTCAAACAAATCATCTTATTGTATCACCTAATGGCCCCAAATAATTAGTGTATTTAAAGACACATGAAAACAGACTGAAAAAAAAAGTAATGTGCATCTAATAAGAAGCACAGTGTCTGATATGGGGTATGTATGGTGTTATATATCTTGACTAATGTTACTAAAGATACCATTAATGTATCTATTTCTACTTGAGCAAAAATCAAAAATATATGTTTTCTTTTTTTAAAAAACATCTGAGGCTAAAACACATATCTTGGAGACAAATAGGTAGAAGATCCTGTTGCAAATTTTGTTTCTGTCTAGCTTATAAAGAAGATGAAACCAGGGCTAGAGAGGTGGTTCATTGGTTAAGAGCACTGGTTGCTCTTGTAGAAGATCAGGATTGGTTCCCAGAACCCAATTTGCAGCTAACAACCATCCTTAACTCCAGTCCCAGGGGATCCAATGCCCTTTCTAGCCTCTGAGAGCATGGCACACATGGGTACATTTACAAATAGAAAAAACGACAAGCACATGAAATTTTTTAATTATTTTTTTAAAGATGAACCTTACTTTGATAGCTCTTACTGAAAACTAATTCAATAAAATAGTAAAATACGGTTTCATTAAGAATGAGAAATCCAAGATTGGAGAGAACGCTCAGTGATTAAGAGTACTGGTTGCTCTTGCAGAGAACCCGGATTTAACTCCCAGCATCCATATGATGACTTCTAACAATTGTTCATAACTCCAGTTCCAGGGAAATCTGACACCTTCTTCTGAACTCCATGGGCATTGCATGACACAGATGCACTTACACATATGCAGGCGACACACTCATACAATAAAATAAAAATAATAATTCTTTTTTAAAAGAGAAATCCATAAGGCAAATAGAAAAGTGAGCATGGCAGGTGTAGTAATTGATTTAGTTTATACGCTGTCATAAATATATATATGTATACACACACACACACACATATATATATATATATATATGTATATATATGTTTGGCCTTTTTTGAGACAGGGTCTCCCTGTAGCTCCAGCTGTCCTGGAATTCACTATGTAGACCAGGCTGGCTTTGAACTCACAGAGATCAGCCTGCCTCTGCCTCCCAAGTGCTAGGATTAAAGGTGTGCACCACCATGCCCAGCTATACGCTGGCATCTTTTAAAAAATATATTTTATTATTTTTATTTTATATGTATAAATATTTTGCCTGTATGTATGTAAGTGCACCATGTGTGTGCAGTGCCCGCACAGAGACCAGAAAAGGTTGTCAGAAACCTTGAAACTGGAGTTATGAATTGTTAGGCATCATGAAGGTGCTGGGAATTGGACCCGGGTCCTCTGGAATATCAGCAAGTGTACCTAGCTGCTGAGTCATCTCTCTGGCCCTTGCTCTGATGTCTTTTTTCATACCTGCAATCCAAGCAGTAGGGAGACTGAAGCATGAAGAACATCACTGTTTTGGGGCCAACCTGGGCTACAAAGTGAGCTTCAGGCCGGTCTGACCTATAGTATGAAACTCTACATTAAGGAATCAAAAAGATGTGATTTACATATTCAAAATTCACTCGAATTATTTATAATGGTAGCAAATATCAGTGTCACAGGGACGAGCCATGAGTTTCTATGATCATATTATAAACATGTCAGCTTTGTTCAATGAGTCTGTTTATGTTTTCAGTGAGACTGTATCTTTGTTGCGTAAAAAAAACTAGTTACATTGAATTTCTGGTACCTTAAATGCTGGGTGGTGTCTCAACCACTTTCATGGATCCTCATTTTTGGCATGGTTGCAGTGAATTCCTGCCTTATTCTGTGCCGCACAGGTCGCCCACTGACACCTAGGGACTTTCAACCTCCGCACATGCTCCCTGCTCTCCTTTGTTTTTTCTTTTAGTTGTAGGCCAGCACTATTCCACAGCTCTTTCACACTTGGCATGTCTTGAAGCTATTTGATTTCAATAGTATTTCTTGTGGTCTCTCTGTGTATATAGTGTTCGAGAAGAAATATGATTCACTTTTCATTTTTTTTTAACGTGAACAAAACAGTTCCAGCTAAGGAGAAAATGTTGACTTAGTCTTTATATGCGTAATGAGAATTAAGAGATTTCATGCTGCTTAACAGATAATGACAGATACTTTCAGTATAAGCTCAACTCACCTGTTTTAGATTTAAAGTATCAACTACTGAATCTATACTATCCAGCAAAACATCAAGTACTAATCCATCTTAATAAACAGCGATAAAGGTTCAATTCCATTTCAACTGTGAAATAAGCAACAAAATGAACAATCCTGGCTACTTACAACCTGACTCATCATTGTCCATAAAAAAAAATGAGTTTAGAGGGGTGGAGAGATGGCTCAGTGCTTAAGAACACTGGCTGTTCTTACAAGCCAGCTTCAGCCCAGCACCCACATAGCAGCTAACAACTGTTCATGACTCCAATTCTGGGGGATCCAACACCCTCTTCTGACCTCCACCAGCATTGTACAACATGGATGCACTCACAAACATGCAGGTAATATCCTCGTACACATAAAATAAAAATAATAAATAAAATATTTTAAAATGAGTTTAGTAGGAAGTCATTCTTAAGGAGGAAAATTGGAAGCAGGTATCCTGATAAAAGCTTTTTTTTTTTAAAAAAAAAAGAGTATTAAAAGTCAAATATAATAGTGGCTATATTGATCTTAGGATGCCCTGAGAATTTGTAAAGCAACTTGTAAGGGAAACACGTGTATTAGTACTCTTAATGTAAAGATTTCTGCAACATGACGGATTAAATTGATCATCAAAATAGGATTTTAGAATTAGGTAGATAATTAAAATACTTTACAATAAGCAATTTTGCTGCTAGAATATATATGTTCAAATCTTAGTTCAATTATTTCCTATTTAACTCAAAGTAAAAGCTCAATTATTCATCAATGAAATAGAAATATTATGGTGCCAAACTCCACTAATCCTAGCACTTTAGCTGCTGAGGCAGGAGGATTATGAGATTGAAGGTAGCTTCATATGATGAAGAATCTGTCACAACAAAATAGCAAATAAAAGGAAATAAAATATTAAAAATACTTGGTTGAGAAGGCTTTGTTAGGCCTAAATGGTATAAAATTTAAGTCTAATGTCTAACTGTGCATCTTGCTGATTGGTAGTATTATCTTTTAGTTAATCATGCCTTCAAACTTTAATGCTTTCAAAATTTTTATTGTGTAGTCTTTCTACATTGATATTAGGAAATCTGATAGCCTTAAGTAGATGCAATTGCTTAATTTCACCAGTAAGAATGCAGAAAAGTCTCCTGATATTCACAGTCATGTTAGACATGCTGCTTCCAAACCTCATTTCCTTGGCCAGGTAACCAGGTAGGAGACTGACATTTTCTAATGTACCGGAATGATGTGATGTTTAAATAGCAAAGTCCATCTGGCTGACCAAGGATTGGATAGGACCTGGTTGTTTGAACAGCTGATAGATGACTGTGATAAACTTTGCTTCAGTGATTGCACCTCTGCACCTAAAGCACTAGGGACGGATGCTGTCTATCACAGGACTCTAGAGCGCATTTCCTCATGACCCCTGTGATTGGTTCTTTAACCTACTCAGATACAGCATTAGATGCACATATTACAGGTTGCCAAACATTCTTGTCAAAATAACACTGATTTTAAATTTTTATATAGCGTTAAATAATATAAAACCTAAATTCTTTCTTCCTTCTCCCATTCTTCAGAGATTTTTTCATAATCTGTAGTATTTTGATAAATGTATAGCTACGTGTTACAGTTGAATCTGTATTTTAGAATAATAAAATTGCATGAGCTTTGATCTCCTAAATATGCTACATAACTAGAGCATTACTCAAAGACTTAATGCCTCATAGAACAGATGAAAGAGTAAAACTAGATGGAGAATATAAGGGAGTTTTGTATGTAATTCAAATACGGCTAATGTGTTAATAAGCGAAAAGGAGACAAATGACTCTAGATATCTGATTTTATGTGTAATTGTGAATATTCTAATTCTTGGTCATTTTTGTTATTCATCTCCTTGATGGGAGATGAAAGAGGACCATAAGGACCTAAGCAAGACAGGTCCTTGCCTAAATCTGTTGTCTAAGCCTCTGATATTAAAAGTGAGAAATCAAGATTAAAACAAAAGAGGCATATGATTTATTACTTTTAAATTTCTAAATATAGTAGAATGAATTCTGCCTATCTCTTTTAAGTTCAAAAGATAGATTCTTTGGGGCCAGATGGCTCATCAGGTAACATTAGTGGTCACTTAGTTTGAGGATCTGCGCTCATAGTGGAAAGAGAGGAATGACTCTTGCAAGTTTTCCTCTGACAATCACACATACATCATGGTATATTCTCTCTCTCTCTCTCTCTCTCTCTCTCTCTCTCTCTCTCTCTCTCCCCACACACACCACACACACACTACTTCCACCCACTGTCTATGGAATCACTCAGAGCCTTCAATCAAATTTGAGGGAACTAAGTAGCAGATCTTTTCTTTTGTAAACTTCGGTTTTTACTATCTGACAGCCGTAGTTCAGAGAGTAACACAACAAATGAGCAAAACTATTAGTCACTACATTCCCTATAAAACGTCCAAGGAATTCTCCCACTGATCAAACAAAGTAAAATATTGTCTGTTGCAATAACTGTCATCACCACCTAGATAAAATTCTTAAGTTCATTAGCAGATACAACATTTCAATTTGTTTTAAGTCAGGATTTGGTTTTCAAGAATTATTAATAGTCTTATATTGTATGTCGGACTAACAGACTAATATAATTATAGTGCTTCCCAACAACTAATTTCATTGAGTTAATTTTGCCTGATACTAGAAACCATTGTTTGAAAGATTACATTCCAAGATACTTATTTGTCATATATTTCACACTTTCTTCCCTGTTTGTTTTGCAACATTTCCAGTATTAATAACAACACACATAATTTCAATTGTCAGTTGAAAACTATCCAATCTGACCTGTACTGTCTTTTTAAAAAATATTTTATTATTTTTATTTTATATGTATGCGTGTATTGCCTGCGTGTAGATAAGTGCACCTGTGTCATGCAATGCCCGCGGAGGACAGAAGAGGCTGTTGGATCCCCTGGAACTGGAGTTAGGACAGTTGTTAGGTGCCATGTGGGTGCTGGGATTCGAATTTCTTAATCGCTGAGCCATCTCTCCAGCCCCCCGACTTGTACTGTCTTATCATTTACTAAAATTTCCTCAGAAAGTAGTTGGTTTTGTTAGCATTTAGTTATAAAGATTTTCTTATTATTAATGATGAAGGCAAAATTGTAATCTGTTCATTTCTAAGTACTCAGCTTAAGGCATTTTTTTTCCTGAACTATAAAATCTCATTTCATGCATATTCTGAAGAAAATACAATATTTATTAATAAACATTATTTGTGGAAAGTACATAAACTTGGATTTCAGTAGACCTCATAAAAGCCAGGAAATTTATATATGTGTAGATGAATCTAGAAATCTTTCTTTGGGCATGACACATTTTCAAATTAGTTTATGATATTCTTATATTATCATCATAATTTTATTGGGAAATAAAAGAAATAAAAATCATAAAGTTATTTTATGAGATGTAGAACTTTACTGTCCCTATTAGTAATTAAATTGTTACTTGTTTTATTAACATTAATATCATAGATAACTTACATAAGCACATTCTTTTGGGATTTTAAAATTATTTACATTGAAAATTAACAATTTCTGTGCTTGGTGATATAGTAAATTTTGGAGCCATTTGATGATGTGCAGAAAGATGAAAATCTCTATAAATTGATTTATTCATTTTGACTGAAAGAGAATACTGTTGTCAAATATATGGGGATCCTTATTATGGCACTGTGGCAAAATAGGGCAGCCTGTCTCACCTACAGAACAGTGATTCATTTTCCAAAATGGATGATGAATTTTGGGAAGTTCACTTTCCAAACAGGGACTGATTTCAGTGTTTGAGAAAGAACAACAAGAAAGCTTCCATGTCCACTACATCGCTTTCCACTCAGACATAATCATACAGTTTCTCAGGAACAGGTACATGGGGAATTCTCTTACTGAGGGGAGGACAGTTAGGTGGCTCTGGATGATCCAAATGGAAATATTGTGACTGAGCAATCATACCTAGAAGCTAATCACAAGAACATTTATTATAAATGTACATATGATTTCAGAATAAGGCTTCCATTTTAATATGTTAAAAATATTCATTCAAATGGGCATGGTGGTAGATGCCTTTAATACCATCACTGGAGAGCAGAGGCAGACAGATTGCTGTGAGAATGAAGCCAGCCTGAGGCTACATAATGAGACCCACTCTCTAAGAACCTTAATTCAGAGATTTATAAATTGATAAAAATACCAATATTACTTACATAATGTCAAAGGTATACTTTCATATATTGAATATTGCCTAGCATTAACAGAAATTTAAGTGAAAAATCAAAACTGAACTGAATATTAACAAATAGGAAGCTGTTGGGTATTGCTTCATATTACCCCATAAAACTGTACAAATATCAGGTTCTGTTGGAAACTCCTTAACTATCACCTGTCATTAACCTATACAAAAAACTTAAAAACTGTAACAGTTAAGGAGATGCGTATAAAATGCCATATTTTCTCTCACTTATAATGCTTTTTAAAACATGTTATGTACACTAGCAACAACAAAACATTCATTTCTGTTTTTAATTAAATTAATATCCATTGTTTTAATAAATATGTGGAGATGGAAATTTATTTTTAAGGTTTTTTTTATGCGTATGTATATGTGCTCATGCATGTGGGTACTCATGCAGGCCAGAGGAGTGTCAGATTCCCTGGAGCTGGAGTTACAGGTAGTTGTGAACTTCGCAATGTGCATGCTGGGAACTGACTTCTGGTCCTCAGCAAAGAGCAGCAAGCACTCTTAATCACTGTGCCTTTTTCCAGCCCCAGAGGTAGACATTTAAAAAGAAATTTCCATGCACCTTTAATATGTTTTTGATACCACAGATACAAGAAAATAGATCAGTAATTACCGGAGAAGAATCTATAACAGTTTGGCCAAAGGAGCGCACACATAAAAATAAGGTAGCTTTCAACCAAGTAGTCAATGAAAGAGTTGGAAAGGTGTCCAAGACCACAAGTCACCCTTATAGTGTCTTATAGTACTGCTACCAAGGAAGACGGTCAATGTTCTTGAAATCTCATATGTGGGACATAATTTTATATGTATTATATTTCATTTATTATTTTATTTTATGGGTATTTCTTGCATGCATGTAAGTGCACCCTTCTCTTGCAATACCCATGAAGGTCAGAAGAGTGCATTGGGTCCCCTGGAACTGGATTATAGATAGTTGTTAGCACCCATGTGGATGATAGGAATCAAACTTGGGTCCTCTGGAAGAGCAGTCATTGCTTTTAACTGCTGAGCTATCTCTGCAGTGCCAAGGAACTTATTGTCAGAGAACTTTTCAGACTCTCCTAAAAATTAAAAAAAGCAGTAATCACTAACTTGATACTCCAGTGGGAGTGATGTGTAGGGTGAAATAGCAATCATTAAGGATCTCAGATATCCACAAAAATGAATAAAAACAAATTTAAATATCCTATTTATCATAATATTGACCTTTAAAAAGCTTTTTTTTTTTTTTTTCACTAATGAATTTTCTATAAAGTAGCCAGCCTAGAATGGAATTACTGGGTAGCTGGGAGTATGTACGTTAGTTTTTCTTCCTCCATGTCAATAGCTTAGAATTTCTACTCAATTCTGTCTTGTTTACCGTCTGATCTTTTCTACCGATGCTCCTGTGGACAGGGTCATCTGTACAGGGGCTCTGTATTCTCTGTGATATCCCAGTACACCCGCATGGCTTTGACGTAAATTCCAATAAAATATGAGTTTCACAGAAAAATAATGTTCTAATCTTTAATATTCTCTACAATATGATCACCAGTCTTTCCCAATTTGGCATCACCCCTTCCTTAGTAAGTTAGCTCTTGTTTTTTTGTTTTGTTTTTCATTATTTATCCACCCCCTTTCACTTTAAACAGCCAAATATTTGTCAAGGTTTTCCAGTTTTACTTTGAAACTGTTGCTATGGCCTGCTAGCAATATATTTATTTGGGTCATCTTATCACTTCTAGACTGTTCTGGTTACTCTTTGGCTTCCTAGAATCAAGTCTCCTCTACTTAGACTTGACATTACATGACTGCCAGATTTAGCTCCGTGAAATTCTGTTCTCAATAAGTCACAGATAATAAAACTTTTCAGTAATTCTCCATAGTCTAACATTCAATGTCAGATTTTCCTTACCATAAATATAAACCATTCATATTTGACTGGCATTATACTATTTGTTTTTTTAAAGTTTTATTTATTTATTTTTTATGTGTATGCATGTATTGCCTGTATGTAGATAAGTGCACCCATGTCATGCAGTGCCCACGGAGGACAGAAAAGGCTGTCGGATCCCCTGGAACTGGAGTTCGGACAGTTGTTAGATGTCATGTGGGTGCTGGAGTTCGAACCCAGGTCTTCTTCAAGAACAGTCAGTGTTCTTAACCACTGAGCAATCTCTCCAGGCCCCATTATACTTTTTGTAAGAAACTTTTTTTGTATAATTTGAAACTATAGGGTATGTAAGGTATATAAGTTGATAGCCTGCCTCTGAAAAATCTTGGCTGTAATAGCCTTCTTCTTATCTCCATTGAATTAGATCTTATCCAACTCTTCAAAATAATCTTGAAATCCATCATCTTATTGAATACATATAGAAACATCAGTGTGAACTAACTTGAATCTGATCAACTTCTTATAAATAACTTAAATGTGTAACTCTGCAACACCCATTGGTTATTAGAAATCTAGAGATGTCTCTGACACAGAGACATCATCATCATTTTGTCATGGTCATCATTGTGACTATGTCTTCCTCATTTCAGATTTTTAGGTTTAATTGATTTCTTTTTTTTTTTCATCTTTTTGAGACAAGGTCTCCCTGTAGCCACATCTGACCTAGGACTCGCTGTGTGGGCCAGACTAGCCTTGATGTCACAATGGTCTGCCTGCCTCTGCCTCCCGAGTGCTTGGATTTAAAGTCCTGTGCCACTATATACAGCCCTTAATTGATTTCTTAAAGTATAATTTTAATTTTTGTTATGGATTATATTTTATATATTAGAGATAATATATAAGTATAATTATAAATAATCACATGTGTCTACAATCCAGCTTAGGAAATAAAGAATTAACAATAAATTTCAAAGGTTCCTCTGTCACTTTCTGATCATGGGGAAAATATTATGTTTATAGCTCAAATTTTGTAGTTTAAATGTGGAGCCAGACTGTCTGAGTACCTTGTAGGAATATGTTCATTCTGAATTTTAAACACTATCAGTTATGGGGCTGGGGAGATGATTCAGTGATTAAGAGCACTGGCTGTTCTTGTAGAGGACCTGGGTTTGATTCCCACCACCCACATGGTAGCTAGCAACTGTCTCTAACTCCAGTTCCAACTGATCTGACACCGTCTTCTGACTTCTGCATGTATGTAAGTGCACCAGTGTCAGGCAAATCCTCAGAGGTCAGAAGAGGGTACTGGATCCCTTGGACCTAGAGTTATGAACAGCTGTCAGTCACCATGTGGGAACTGAACCTCCATCATCTGTGAGTGCACCCAGTGTTCTTAACTGTTAATCATTTCTCCCACCCCAAAGCTATATATTTTTTAAAGAGAGTGTGCTATAATGATTATGAATGTGTGCTATTGTATTAGCTAAGTAGATTTGAACAATCACTGTATAGCATCCTATAATTTCCTTGTGATAAGATATATTTAGATTTTTTAACTTATCAATACTGATATATATGATATATATATATGAGAGATAAGGTAATATCTGAAAAATCAATGATATGGAATGTGTAAAGTACTTAAGTGTGGGTTTTAGTAAGTTTTAATAAACACTATACAATTATTTTTTATCTCTCAATGATGTCTCACTACTATATCTTTATTAAATACTTATTGACTAAATATTAAATGAATGGAGAGAGACAGCTGAAACTTAAATAAGTTGTTCCATGTTGCATGTGAAAATATTGTAGCACAGAGAAATCAGTCATAGGTTTAAATTCCATCTCTTGCATGCACAGGCCAGTTGGACCTTGCCCCACTCTAACATCTGTATGCAAGATCTGTAGTGGGCAATCTTCATTTTCCAGAAGTATAACAACACAATTTACCTAGCTCACAATGCCTCAGAAATATTTAGAAAACATGATACATTTGAAGTGGATAATATTTGGTATACACCACAGAAAAATGATATGTTCATGTAAATATGTATATATACATACACATGTATACACATACACACGTGTGGATTAATTTATAAGGAACAAGGGCAACACTTTCAGATCACTGGGAGTGCTTGGTATCAAATTTTGGAAGGGGCAGGGATTGAAAATGTGATGCTTCTCAAATGATAGTGATGAGAGGGCTGGAAAGATAGCTCAGGGATGAGGAGAGCTTACTGTTCTTGCAGAGGATCAGGGTTGGCTCCCACTGTCCACACTGCAGCTCATAGCCATCTATAACTCTAGTTCCAGAGGTTTGAATGCCCCCTTCATTTTTTTTGTGGGCACTGCATACACATGGCACCATACATGCAGGCAAAACACTCATCCACAAAAGCAGAAATACATATGCACATGATGCTGTTGACATGACTATTATCCTCCTTTTCTTGCCCCGACAGCATTAAAATTTAAAGAAAAAAAATGGCATGGTTTAGAACTGCGGTAAAATTGTATTCTATCTGTGGGACCTATAAATCCAAACCATGTCTGATTCTAAAGCTCTCTAGATAAAAGATCTTCAAGATGCTAACAAAATGACAGTAGGAAAACTGACTGTAAATAGAAGTGTCCTCAGTGACCATGTCACTGGAAACAACATAGGCTCATAGATTGTTGAGCATTCCTAACATTAGTTGAATGCCTCGTTTTACTTCAGGGTTCCTGTAATTCAACATCCCCCAAAATGTGAAACTATATTATCTATCCTTTCATTGGCACTATTTAGCATATGAATATGCTTTAGGGGAATAGGGATCAGAGTGGCTTTCCCTACCAGTGCCAGAAATGTGTGTAGTGATCATTGAAATGAAAGGGTACAGAAAAATCTAGAGCAAATCTTGTAAGCTCACACCTCAAAGCATGACATCAATTAAGACAAATTCATTTTTCAAGTTATTTTAAAAATTGTTAGAAAGCAAAACATTTTACTGAGATCTCATACATCACTGATTCTAAGTATGTAATATGTATAAATGTATGTGGCTATTAATATTTGTGTATTCAAACTTTTTTCTAAAATGTCTTAATTCTTCCTGTCCCTTGTGACTAGCTAATATTGCCATGTGTATGAGTTTACATGGCCAAAACTATTTAAACATGTATCTTAAAATACACTATTCAGAAAGGAAACACATCTGGAAAAACGTGTGCTGGAAACATTAAGTTCAATGAACTAGATTAAATATTCTCAGCTTCATAGATGACCAACTTTTTATTATTTGAATTCTCAAAACATAAATTACTGTATAACTTCGACACAAAATATTAATGGTTTTTGGTATTTTTCTGGTAAATATTTTATGGTTGTGGATAATTTGGAAAAATAAACTTGAAAATAAAAATTGTCCACATTTAACCGTTATTTTAAAAATATTTCCCTCTGGCTAGAAAGATGGTTCAGCAGTTAAGAGAATTTGCTGCTCTTGCAGGGGAACCATGTTCAGTTCCTAGCAACCCTATGGCAACTAACAGCCACCCATAACTCCAGTTCCACGGGAGCCAATGACCTCTTCTGTCCTCCGTTGGGATTGCATGACACAGGTGCACTTACATGCATGCAGGCAACACACTCATAAACACAAAGTAAAAATAAAATAATAAATAAAGTCTATGGGCTGGAGAGGTGGCTCAGCAATTAAGAGTTCTAGCTGCTCTGGCAGAGGACGCAGGTGCACTTACACACATGCAGGCAATACACTCATACACATTAAAAAAAAAAAAAACACAGTAAGTAGAATATTTTTTAAAAAATCTCCAGCCGGGCGTGGTTGCGCACGCCTTTAATCTCAGCACTCGGGAGGCAGAGGCAGGCAGATCTCTGTGAGTTAGAGGCCAGTCTGGTCTCCATAGTGAATCCAGGCCAGCTAGGGCTACAGGGAGACCCTGTCTTAAAAAGACCAAAAACAACAACAACAATAAAAAACCCTCCAATCTCTTTTGCCTTTAGAAGGATTCAATTTTTACTATGTATATAATTTATGCGTGTTAAAAAACAAATACATGAACAAAGTTTCTAAGTATATTTCAAAGTATTCCCTTAATTATTGTGGGAATGTACTTCATAGTGCTAAAATTTTCTCTGATTCTTTGCCACCATATAATTCACTTACCTTCTATAGTGATTGTTAAAAGAAGTATGCACACTCACGGTGACAACTCACGTTTTATTCTATAAACTGTGCTTCCTTCTCCCAAACCACATTTTTTCTATTCCCAGTAGAGACTCGGGGTATAGTTGCTTTTCTATTGACAAGATTCTAGTTTCGGACCCTGCAATGATTCACTGGGGTGTGGAATTATTTCCCTTGAAAAGCAACCAGGGAGTGCTACGATGGTAAAGTAATAATTACTTCCTTCAGCAGCAATAGTTTAGGGAAAAGCTCAAAGACATACGGGCTGAATATTTAGCAGACAGTGATAATGGTGAGGTCACAGATATGACTCTGTGGAATGCTAGCGAAGCAGGATTGCTGAGAAAATTGATTGAAATCTTTGCCCAAAAGAAAAGGGAAAGGCAACTACAAATACCAGAGTTAGGGACTAAAATTAGGAGCCTCCAAAAGGAGCATATTAAGAAGGGTAAGGCTAAAACTAATTGATTTAGAAAATGCCAAGGGGAAACTTAATAGGATTCTAAATGAGAGAGTGGAGTATCTAATAAAGCTCGGTAAGAGCATGTGTTCCTCCCATGGCAATAAAGCAGATACTATCTTGGCCTGCTAACTTAGAGGGAGAACACAATTGAGACTAATTAGGGAAATTAAGGGACAAAAAGGGCCCCACTCTAACCCCACTGAAATGGGAGCTGGCGGTGTTCTTTATTTTTCTTTCAGAGACGCATAGATCATGAAAGCTTTTGCGTTAGGTTCAAGTTTCTAGATTCAGTTGATCATAATGAAATGTAATCTTCGTGTAGCAATGTGGTGTTTAAATCTCTGTATCTTAGGGATATTTCATATCTTCCTTGTGATCATAGTGTGGATTTAGGAAGAATGTAAACAAGCAACAGAACATTATGAGAAAGCCGGTGGACTAGGAATCAGACCTGTGGCTCTTCTTAATACCTCCACATTCTGTTAGATCATGTTCGTGATGTCCCACATGAAAAGCAAAGCTCTTAAGTCCTTTCTGTTTTAATGTTCCTTAAACTACCAAAAGACAACTGGGAGGCAGTGAATGCTGTAATAAAACTATCAGAGATCTTTCATGGTAGTAAGATATTAGAATAATAAAAGAAAATAATGAAATAACTAAATTTAATCAGAGATGACGTCCTAATTATTACAGTCTAGTGGAGTGTTTATTGTGTTTAGTGTTTGTTTTTACGCAGAAGAAACGTCTTTCCTCAAATGACTTAGAATCAAATTTAGAACAACAAACATTGGAGAAATAACAATATTTGATCCTGTCACTGTTTTTTAAAAATTCTGATAACAATGCATGGTATTTTTTAATTCTTTTGGAAAATGACAGTGGATACTTGCCCTGGTAAGTCAACAAGAGATTTGTAACTTACCTAGAAAATGCTAATTATTATCTTTTTTTGCATTGGTCTTACTATTAATTTTACTAATAGCATTTATCCACTTTTAAATATCCAAATAACAATAAGACTGGATTTTAAATTCATCTCTCATTTACTCATTCATTCTGTAGAAATACTTGATAATGCACTTTACAGAAAATCTACATGCTATTTGTCTTTTGAATGTTCAATATTTTAAAAATAGTGTTTGATCAGTGTTGCTGATTTTTAAAATGGTTTTACATTAAAGCCAAGTCACTTAGTGAAACATAAGACTCTATGGTTCTATGGAGAAAAGTTTTTCATAAATGAGATGTACATTGTGAAATATGTGAGTATAGCTCATTGTGGCCTTGAAATTATTGTCCTCCTGCCTCAATCTCTGAGTGCTGAGCTGCTGAAAAAATTTAAATATTTTTACTAATAGTCTGACATGTGGGTCTGTAAGCATATACTGCTATGCAGTGTGCATCATTAAAATACATAGGCATTAAATTAAGAAAAATAAAAGCAAGTACATAAATATCACTCCTTCAAAGTGCATAGTCTTCATCTAATAGGTATTTGCCAAATATTGTGCACTAGAGACAAAAAGAGTTTTCAGAGGTATCCTAGTGTAGAAGTGGAAAAGAGAATTTACTACAAAACTAACAGTTTGAGAAGATTTTAGTAACCACATCCTCCATTCCCTGCGAATCTTTCAGAACACAATGATGCTCCAGAAAGAGTTCTAGGTGTCTGAATCGCTCTGGAAGTTTGAGTCTCTGAAACCTTGGGGCATCTATGCTCTAAGGTTAGTCAGGAAGCATTTGGTGGAAACACACTCCTCTATTTGATTGGTTCTTTGATATTAACATTCCTTTAGGAATGATGTTGAAAGTGAACCAGCTTAAAAACATCATTTCCTTTCCTTCTACATTTTGCTTCTGTACCTCACATTGCTGGGCGTAGGGGAACGATCTATCCTCTTGTAGAATAAATATGGCATAGTTACTAAAACATAGCTAGACTAGTTTTAGGTGTGAGAAAACCTATTACTTCAATGTTGTGATGCAAATGTGAAGTAGAAAATCACCCTGTGTTTGGAAAAATTATTTCATTTCATTAAAAATATTGTCATTCCTTATTGAATTTCTAGTGGCATGACTGACTTTCAAGTATTTAACTTACCTCGATAGTGTAACATAAATTGAGCTATGTTTCAATTTGTCAGAATATTTGGTTTCCTAGCCCAAGTCAAGGAAACATTTATGTTTCCACATCACTGGTAAAATTTTTCTAGAACTAATAATCTTAATTTACCTAGCAGCATTTCATTTTTAACTTATGTAATATGTATTTGTGCATAAATTTTGTTGCATGAAGAAATTCAAAATTCATATTCCTTGAAAGAACTACTAACAATTGCTATTAATCAGTAATAGAATTATATTATTTATAAATTCAAACCCAAAACATTTCTGAGTATTTGAGCACTTTGAACATTTTATTTATCTAATATGTGAAAAAGTTATGGTATTTGATAGTTTTCTAAAAATGTGCATTTTTTCATTTTAACTTATTCAAAGGAGGAGGCAGACTAGATACTTCCTATGTCTGTTTTGTAAGGTCTGATGGGGGATGGTTTGTTGCATAATTCATCTGTTTGTTGGTTAGGTTATCTCTGTATAATGTCAGGATGTTCAAGGAGAGTTACTTTACAACAGGACTTTTTAATTTCATTTGTATCATGTGACCTAACTCTCAGCTTTAGATCCTCAAAGAACTAAAACCACATGAATCATTTTATTGATAGGTTCTTGCAAAGATTTCAAGGACATCATAAAATCAGAAGCAGAAATATGAAAACTTTATCATTAATACATATGTATAACATCTCAAAATTATAATTTTACATATCTCCCAAAAGTAATTTCAGTAAAAAAATGTTAATAAATACTCATCTAAGATTTAGGAATTCTATAAGCATCTGTTGTTTATGTCTATTTAAGTGAATCATGCAATTTAACAAATATTGAATACCAAAAAAGGAAGGAAATGACCTATTTTAACTGTTTTTTAAAAATCCACCAAAGTTTTAAGTTCTTACTAAACCACTGAGTGATAAAAAAAAGAATCAATTCTCCTGCCATGTCTGACTAGCTGAAGATACTATCTAAGTAGATTCTAAGTTTGAAATTGTCTTCTAAATGTTCTTTAACTCGTCTGCTACTTTTTTCGTCATTAAACTAAAACCCTTAATTGATCCATTGATTTTTTTTTCTTTCTCAGAGATCTCATATCCCTTAGCTCTAACATCGGCAGGTTGCTATCTATCACAACAAAATGAATAGAGAATGCATGGATTCAGCTTCTTTCAGTGTTTGTGGCCAAATCATTAGACAAGGCAGGTGTTTGGTTTCCTGGGGCATTGTACGTTGTGCTGGACTTACTGGGAAAGCTTGAGATTCAACTTTAACTTTTGTGAAACTATAACTTAAAACAGAAAGCCAGTAGAGATGTTCTTTTTGAAAAATAAAACAATTTTTATTGAAGTTTTGTGTATTTCACAGTACTTCTCAATCAATCTTAAGCATCCCCACACCCTCTTCCCCACTGGCACACTCCCACAGCCCCCCACTGGAATTCATACATTCTGTCATTTGGGTTAAAGTCTACTGTGTCGTTAGGTTCCCCAGATATTCCTCAGCGCAAGTTCATCTACTAAAGACTAGTCGTTTCTAAAGTCCCTTGCTTTAGGAAGATCAGCTCTTCGTTACTCAGCAGTAATCAGCTGCCAGTATTTCTTCCGCTAAGATTGGGGTCAGCTGTTCATTTCCCCAGTTCTAAGCTGGGTTTCTGTCTGCTTGAGTGCGCACATTATAGGAAAGTCCTAGACTGAAATAATGAAGGGCAGTTACAAATGTAGAAGTGTTTTCAAGGACAGAGGAGGTTCAGACATTTGCAGATAAAACTGAGATTTTAAGAAAGAGTGCGGGAGAGGCAGGTGAAAGGACAGCGTTTCCCTGGCCAGTCTGAAGGAGCCTTGCTTCTTTAAATGATGGAAAATCATATTTCTTTATTGAATCTTAGCGTAAAAGATACAAAGGCTCTTCGTGGAATGATAATACTTGACAATATGAATGTGACAGTAACATATATGAATAGCTATTTTATCAAAAGTGAATAATCTTGAAAACTTTAACAGAATCTCATTAAATCACATTTTCACTTATGTGTCTATGCTAAGTAGAAAGTAATATTTCCTTTAGTGTTTAAAAATATTTTTAATTAACTTTAATTTAAATATTAATATTCTGCATTGAAACAATGGGAGGAATTAGAATAAAAT
>NW_008349975.1:9280698-9283985 GCF_000622305.1 Nannospalax galili
GCATATTTTCATATTGATTTTATAACATATTTTCCCTCACCGAACAACATTGACATTACTGATTTAAAATGAGAAATATAATGAAACTAGCAATTATAAATTAATATTATATGTCTAGTTAGATTGCTAGTATAGGAAACACATGATTTAAAATGACAATTAAACCTTCATCAGAAAGTCATAAAAAATTCCAGAGAATTTTCATAATGGTTTTTGCTCACATTAATAGACTGAATTAGAGGACCAGAGAAAATTAACTTTAATGACATATATGATTAAATCTTGACCACAGGAGTTTTTCTTTATTCAATATTTTAATGTGGGAAACATAAAATCTAATTTACATCAACCTTTAGATAATAGCATACAGGATTTTGACAAAGATATCTATGTCCTTTCTACAAAAAAAAACACAACCACATATCAAAGAGCCATCAACCAAGGGACAGTCCTTTGTTTTAACTGATGTCTACAAAAGCTGAAAAATTCTTTGGGCCAAAAAAGCCAGCGTAGATCAAAAAGCTTACAAGGGATCCCCAGCATTCAGAGACATTCTCTATAGCTATTTCAAATACTCTGTGAGGAATAGGTATTACAGAGAACAATTTTTGGCAAAATACAGATGTGAATTACAAAGACTTAAATTTGTGTTGTCTGGATACAAAAGGGTAGCTGCACATATGAACCTATAGAATTATAATAGCGTGCTCAAGACTTGTGCATCCTCAAGCCAGACAGGGGCCCAACAAGAATTGGGGGAGGTGGCCTAGAAACCTCAGCCCTAACTGAGGATCTATTAGCAACTGATAGATGCTGGGAGAAGAAGAAATTTTCCTTACTTATGTAACACCTGGTAGACTGACCAGTCTCCAGGACAGGGACCTATACCCAGGAGCATGTATGAGGTCCCGATTAGAATCTATAGGCCTTTAAAAGACAAAAATTAAATAAATATATAAAATTAAACAATAGATAAAATGGAGGAAATGAAACGGGAAGTGAGGTAGTTGGAAGGGGATAAAGGGGGAAGAAGTCTGAATGTGCTAAAAATAATTTGTATGATATTCTGGAATCAATAAACTATCATAAAAAGAACAGCCATTTATTATAATTGAATAGATAAATATGTTTATTTTTCTTAACTGTATTATTATGTAGTTCAGATCAAGCAATATTTAACCAAGAACATTTATTCCTTTATTGATTTAATACAGATTTATTTAGTACCAGTTATATATGCTCAAATCATAGCTGTGTCTATTGTTTCCAATTTCTAGCTGATATGAGAAATCCAATGTGAGTGAACTTTTTATCCTCATCACATAAATTTCTGAAGATTCCAGCTTTAAATACCATAAATGAATTGGGAAGAGCTTGCAGATTTCAGGTTATAAGTTACTTTCTCTAAAGAGCCCTCTCTCCATTGGTTACTGTTCACACAGAAGACATGTTAAGAGTATGTTTCATGGGACTGGGGATGTAGTATCATGGTAAGAGAATTACCCTAGTATGTGTGAGTCTCAGGGTTTGACCTACAGCACATGTAGACATAGAATGTATATCTGACAGTAGAAGTTTCAGGAAACAAGATAAATATTCCTTTCTAACACAATTTGGGTTGTGAGCCTACACCTTAATGGCTCTGCCACCTCTCCTGTCTTCTTTACCACAATTTTAGAGAAGACTAATGAACTCAAAATGATAGACATTAATTGATCAAATCCTTACTCCCACACACACAGTGATCTTGCTTCCTTTCTGATCTCAGATGTCAGTGAAAGATGCCATCATTTTTTCACAGAGGCCCTAGGCAGTAATCTGGGTGTCTTCTTCTATCTTACACATTCGGTATTCAGTGAGTCACAGCCAATTTATCTCCTTTAAATGAGCTCATTAGTTTCCCATCCTGCCCCACCTTTGCAGGACAAGATATTGTCTACTCCTTGGCATCCTCAAATTAATCTTGCTCTGAGTCCTGCTATCTTGGTGGTTGGGTTTGGTTGTCAAAATGACACACCTGGGAAGAAGGGATATCAACTGGGAAATTGCTTCTAACAGATCAACCTGTGGGCATGTCTATGAGGCATTTTTTTTTATTGTCAATTGACATGGGAAGATCAAACCCACTCTTGGTGGTGCCACACCTTGGGCAGATGGTCTCCAGGTTGTATAAAAAAGTAGACTGAGCCAGGTCAGGTGAGCAAGTCAGCAAACAGCATTCCCCTGTGGTCTGTGCTTCCTGTCTTCAGATCCTGCCCTTGGCACCCCTTTATTATGGACTATAAGATTTAAGGTGAAATAAACCCTGTCCTCCCCAAGTTGGTTTTAGTCGAAGTGGTTTAACACAGCAGTACAAAGTAATTAGAACACCAGCTTCGCTGGGCCTGATTGATTGTGCCTGGCTCTCTGGTATTGTCCATAGAAAACTCTTAGAAATCCAGGGGTACAACATATATCCTCTCACATCTGAACCCTTCCATGGTTAGAAAATCTTCCCTTGTACAACTGCACATTACCAACAAGTGATCACTTTGCTAAATCTATCATACTGTTAAATGCCCTCACTTAGAGCTGGAACAACTTTTCAGCAGTTGGTAGTGCATACTATTCTTGTGAGAAGACTTGTGATGAGTTCCCAGAACCCATATCAGTCAGCTGACAACCATCTGCAACTTCAGCTTTCAGGAATCCAATGCCTCTGGCTTCTGAAGTCATCTACAATCACTGAACATACACCATACACAAACACACACACACTCACACAAACACATACACACATAATCAATTATGGAAAAATTTATACTTTTCTGTCACTTCTGATAAGTTCTCAAAATAAAACAAAGCTGTCGTCCTCCCTGAAGGTACATCTTTATACCCATGTTTCCCTCTGCTGACGTGGTATTTCAATTAGGGTTTTCTCTCTCTTTCTCTCTCTCTCATTCTCTCTCTCTCATCTTTCTATCTGTCTGCCCCTGTCTCTCTCTCTGTCTTTTACCATTCTTTTCGTTTATATATATATATATCTCCAGAAACCTATTTTCAAAATTCAGCAACAAATTAGGTAAGGTAGAGTATGATACAGTCAGAAGAAGCCAGTGAAGGAAGGCAAGGGAACCAGAGCAGTGATGAGGTATTGGAGAAGCCTTGGTAGTAACAGATGGGGACACAAACCATGTATGAACCATGGAGAAAAATTCCACATAATTTGTCAAAAAAATGCAATTAAAGTGTAATTAACATACAACTCCAATTTTTGTTATTAAAACATTAGAATAGTAATTTAGCAT
>NW_008349975.1:9284002-9306513 GCF_000622305.1 Nannospalax galili
AACCATGGAGAAAAATTCCACATAATTTGTCAAAAAAAATGCAATTAAAGTGTAATTAACATACAACTCCAATTTTTGTTATTAAAACATTAGAATAGTAATTTAGCATGACAAATTAGAACTTTTCAAAAGTCTGTTTTACTTTGACCACTGTGATGGTTCAATTGTCAGCTTGATAAAATCTAGAATCACTGGAGAGAAAGGCCATTGCTGGGTATATCTGTCAGAAATTTTACTGATTAGGCTAACTAAAGAGGGAAGACCCACCCGGTGTGGGTAGTGCCATTCTGTGAGCTAGGGTTTTGGACTGTACAGACAGGAGAAAGTGATGGGAGAATGAGTATTCATCCCTCTCTGCATCTTGACTGCAGATGCTATATGACCTGCTGCCTCAGGCTCATGTTACTGTGACTTTCCCCCCATAATGAACAATACTTGGAACTATGAGCTGAAATAAGCCTTCCTTAAGTTGCTTTTGTGTGGGTGTTTCATTACAGCCACATGAAAAGTAACTAAGACAAGCCACTGTATAGCCCAAATTTCTAATAATATTTGAACCAGCATAACCTGTGTATGTCTGTCTTACCTATTTTTTTTTTCCTTTTTGAGCAAAGAATAAGCAATTCCAGGGAACATGTAATCTATGTGGCATAACAGGGATAGAATCACCTAGTATCCAACAATGGGGAATAATGTAGTTTATAGTGTCTATTTGAACAAAGAATATTCAATTAAGATCAATTCTCAATCCATTTCTGTTAGCTAACAAGCTAACTTTCATTCATGTTATCATACGTGTTGAATCTCTCCTTCCCACTGTACCTGGTGAAAGTTTTGCCTTGGATTCTTAGGTTCTGTCCACACTTTGAAGACTATTTTTTTCCAACAGAAAGTAATCACAAAAGACATGGACATAAAACCTACAGGATAAAAATAATATTTTGAAATAAAATTCAACCAATCTCTAAGCTAGTCCCTCCTCAGACTCAATATAGTAGTAATTTGGCATTAGACATGTTGCCCAAAAGAAATAATATTTATGTTGAATTAGCATTTAAAAATTATTTTCCTCTTTTTCCCTATGGCTTTAATAACACAATATATGATATATTCCTCACATTATACTACTTGAGGTTTAAATCAACATTGGGTACACAGATTGAAGACCTCTGATTATAAAATCCAAAATCTGAAAATTTTCAATATTAGGAACTTGTTGATCAATCACTGACAGAATGCCAGAACTGGAAATATCACTAGAACTCATGTGACTGGTTCCAATCAAAATATAGTCACATTAAAAGTATTGTATAAAAAGAAAAATAAAAAAGCTGGGCGTGGTGGCACATGCCTTTAATCCCAGAACTTGGGAGGCAGAGACAGGTGGTCTCTGAGTTCAAGGCCAGCCTAGTCTACATAGTGAGTTCCAGGACAGCTGGGGCTACAGGGAGACCCTTTCTCAAAAAAAAAAAGACCAAAAAAAAAGACAAAAAAGTATTATATAAAGTTCCATTAAGAATATGTGCATAAATTGTTTATAGAACATAAAATACTTTGTGTTCAAAGTTGGGTCCTCTGTGAGTCAACTATCACTGTGAGAGAATCTCTAAAAGAAACAATTTTAAAAGAACAAAGGTTTTGGCTTAACAGTTTTTAAAGTTTTGATCCATTTTGGCTCACGGTTTCTGAGGGTTCAGCCCATAGTCACTTGATTCCATTGTTTCTGGGCCTTAGTGAGGAAGAACATCAACGTAGTTGACATGTGGAAGAGTAGAGCTACTGGTTTAATGCAGGAAAGCATGGACTGAAGAGCAGGTGCTGAGGACAAGTTACACTCTCCCTGGATGTGCCCTGTGTCCTACTTCTTTCAAGTATGCCCTAACCTCTGGGTCCTACTGCCTCTCCAAAATGTCATCAAATTATGAATCCATGCTTTGGTTAATTTACTGATGGGATTATATTCCATATAATATAATCACTTTCCCAAAGCCCATCTGTTAACAACTAACTTTTAGCACATGAGCATCAGGAGAAAGTTGAGATTCAAACAGCAGGACCACTCCTCAATTCATAGTGTATATGAAAAACATATATATTTAAGTCCTAAAATTTAAATGAAAAATCATTTGCAATCTGACATATTTCTGATAACCAATTTTCAAAATTTGGTTTGAATGCTGAAAATGAAGCATGGTATTCTCTTTTAAATATTGTTTACTTTAAACATTTCCATTTTTGAAATCATAGAAGTGAACTAAATGTCTATATCTCTGATGACACTTAAATAAACTATAATAGTAATGGCTCAACTGTTTTAACTCTATATATTGAACCTAACTCATAAAAATTTTATATCATAGCATCTAAAATCATGACATCAGAAGATTACTTGATGATAAGTGGAATGTTTAGCTATAATTTATGGCAAACACTGATTTAAATTTTTGATAGTATAATAGCTTTATCATGTAAGAGTCAATTTATCAAGGACTCAATTATGCTTATCATCATGTGAGTATTATACAAAAAGAAAAAGACCTTAATTTATTTTAGTGCTTACCTCTGTGTGTGTGCATAAGTGTGTACATATACATGGACTGACATGTGCATGCCATGACGTGCAGGAGATCAGATAATATAAACAGTCTTTGCAGAGTTGATTCTCTCTCCTTTTCCACTGCGGGTCATTGAGATTCTGCAGGAAGCACATTTACCCACTTAGCCATTTTGCCTGCTAGCCAAGTCATAGATAGATATTAATAAAGAAATCACCTAGATGCCAGAAAATTATTTTATATTTTAACTGTATGAAGTAATGGATGTTAAAAATACCAGGAAGCAAAAATAAAAAAGCCTACCAAATTCAGCCACAAAGGCTAAGATAAATCCTTTTTTATGGGTTTGTTTGTATGTCTTTAAAGACGTCTTTAAAGAACAACTCCATTGATTTTATAGAGTTCTATAGAGTTGAGTTGAGTGATGTGGTATCTTTTGCCTTGCGTTCTAGCGAAGTAATGTATTGAAACAAGCATGGATATTTTTTAACTTTTTTTCCTGTATTTACATGTATGGTCAATATGTTCAGGGTAAAATGACTTCCTTCTAGCTCTTTTGAATTGTTTCTCAGGATTTGGAGAAGAACTTGGCAGGCTCAGGGATCATCATTTTGGACAAGAGGTTGGACAGACTGTAAGAGTAGGGTGGTAGATGACCACAAGGAAACAGAGTTTTCCAGACAGCTGAGAATTTGCTGATATGACCTTTCAGCAAGATGAGAGAATGCACAGAGCCATGGAAGCTCCCACAAGACAAAAACCCAGCATAGAAGTGGGGAAATGGGTAAGAAGCCCCAACCTTAGCTGAGGAGCTAAAGCAACTGATGACTACTGGGAAAGGGAGAATTGGCCTTCGTTAAAGGAGTGATGCTAGATAAGATGACCAGGCTCCAGTGGATGGTCTTACATGGAGGGACATTTCAGAACACATACTTGTCTCCATAGGACTTAATCTGGTGTTGGGGGGGTATTGAGAGTACAAATAGGGGAGGGGGTGTAATGTGATCAAGATGTTTGTATGACATTTGTAAAACTAAGATGTTTAAAATTTATTTTTATTGAATTTTTTGTGTATTTCATACAGAACATCTCAATCAATCTTAATCATCTTTATACCTCTGTCCCTACTGGTACACTCCCGTAGTCCCTGCACTGGAATCCATATGCTCTGTCATCAGTGTTATAGCCCATTGTGTAAAGTAAGTGTCTCCTAACTTTCCCCAGTGTAAGTCCATCCACTGAAGTCTAGTCAGCCTATTTAGAGTCCTGTGTTTTAAGATCAGCTCTTCCTCACCTAGCAACAATCAGTTGCCAATATTTATTCAGATAAGATTGGATGGGCTGGAGAGATGGTTCAGTGGTTAAGGACACTGGTTATTCTTGCAGAAGACCCAGGTTTGAATCCCAGTACCCACATGGCAGCTAACAACTGTCCTTAATTCCAGCCCCAAGGGATCCAATAGCCTCTTCTGACCTCTGCGTGCACTTACTTATATTCAGGCAATACATGTACACACATAAAATAAAATAACTAACTAACTAAATAAATAAAAAGATTGGAATCTGCTGTCTATTTCCCCAGTTTTATGCTGGGTTTTTGTCTGCCCAAGTTTACATGGGACTTTTGTGTGCTAACACCATTGCCATAGAATCATATGAACAAGGTCCCCGGAACTTGTAGGACTCTGTTTCCATGTGGTCATGTGTATCCTCACTGGTTCTTACAATCTTTCTGTCCCCTGTTCCACAATGATCGCTGAAGCCCTGGGTAGGTAGTGGGTGAAGTTTAATATAGGAGTCCTGCTTTGTAAAAAAAGAAAGAAAAAACTTAGGTTCCCTTACAGATTAGATGATTTTCAGATTTTACCATATTAGAACCACATTATTGTATTTTTACTTATAATTCAAACTTGGCATCTATATACAGAAGGGCATTTTAAATCAGGATTCCAATTTTAACTTTAAAGATCATTCACAGGCATCTACAGAGCATTGTACTACATAAAAAGACTAAGCTAATTGTGTTTGACTAAAAGTTATGATTGCAATGATTCTGAGATTTACCCTGCTAACATGCAAAAAGTTAAAGCCTTAGGTACCTTTATGGTCCACTGAATATTACTAGTAAAATTCCTGTGTATTAAAATATCATAAAATAATATTTGATTTCAAGTTCAGTTTATTCAAGAACATAAAAACTGTACTACTTCATATTTAATTGACCACGGGATTAGTTCACTTTGATAAAATCTGAATTATAGAAGAATTTAAAAGAAGTGCTGTTTCTTCTCTCTCCTACAAGACCCTAATAGATTATTAAAGAAAATAGATATGAGTTCTTTGTTATGAACCATGCTGAAATAATGTCCTTGAGTTCATGCCATGAAGCTACTTTCTAAGAAAGGTCATTGCAGAATAGGTTCTTTCAGTGATTTAGTAATTAAATGCTCTGAATAATGTCTGAGACAAATGTGCCTCATTTCCTTTCTCTAGATAACAGAATTAAATCAGACTCCATAGTACTTACCACCCAAAAGTTCCCTTCCTGCTAGACAATTCATAAAATCTTTTCAGTTTTGAAGGGCTGGGAGATGGCTCAGTTGGTAAAGTGCTTGCTACACAAGCTGAATAAGGATGCCCAGCAGGCATATAAAAAAAGCTGGGTATGGCAGCATACCTTTGTAACACTAATGCTCAGGGTGGGACAGTCAAGTGGATCCCTGGAGCCTGCTAACAAGCCAGTCTACCATAATAATGATCTTGACCTCCTGGTTCAGTGGGAGACTCTGTCTCAAGCAATAACATGGAGAGTGATGTCCACCTCCAAGCTCTACTCATGCTAGCATGTATGTTAGCCCTTTCTCCACAGTAAACACAAATTTCTACCTAGAACTTGTTGTTAATATGCATCTATATTACTGCATCTCATTTTGTTTTAAACTCAACAAAAGACCATTTCATTGTTTTAAAAGTAGTTGACTTTGATCAACATATGTTCACCATGATTCTTGTTCTTCTGACCGAAATGCTTTGCAGTTAATATTCAAATCTATTCTCTTCAATTCTTTTGTGTTTTCAAAATAGTCACATGCTATGTACACACCACATTTTTCCTGCATTATCATTCATCAATTCTGTTGTTTTAACAGCACAATAAATTTCTCTGTGTGCATTGCTTTTTTGAACACACACACACACACACAACCACACACACACACACATACACAAACACGCCCCACAAAGGACCACACACAAAAGCACATTAATTCAACTATAGAGTTAGTGACTCAGGATAGATCATAAATAAGTTCCAAGCTCCCACTGGCCTTGGAACTCTATTTTAGGTCATCTCCTGTAAATGTCAGATCTCATTCTATAATATCAAATTGCTACTTCTAAAAAAGAGAATGTTGATCATGAAAAGATATGTTTGGGGGTGTTCTCTCATCCCTTTAATGTGATTAAGTCTCCATATTGTGAAAAACCCATGCTGTTCCTTCAACATAGTACCTTCTTTGGTATTGCTTACATCCCAAATCACCTTTATCTCTGCCAAAACTTTAAAAATACCTTCTACAAATTTGTGATGAATGACCACTGCCATATTTAAACAATTTTAAAAAGATATGTCAATTCCATAAATTATATGAGCTTTCCAAGTATATTAAGGACCAGACCCATGCCCATCAAGTTGGAAAGGAATTTTGCTTCAGCATGTGCAGCTCCTCTGTGGTGTTCTTTTAAACAGAACTTATCACATACTCCTTTGAGGGAGCAAAGATGTGATAAGATAAAAGAAATGAAGCTTCAAGTTATCTTTCTAATCCTCATACCTGGGATTACTTTCAAAGAGTGTGTTTGCTCTTATCTCAGGGGAAATTCCAGTTCCCTTGGACTACAACAATCTGGTAAAGTATTTTAGAAAACAAGGTATATGTTTGTGAAGATAACAAAAACTATCTAGCTTTTGAGAGTCTCTTATATAGAATAATGTATCAAATATATTTATTAATTCTTTTAGCCTGCTTCAAGACCCCTGCTCCTTTCCCAAAGACAAAGTGTCAAGGGAGAACAAAAGGAATTTTCTTCTCGATGCTCAAAAGATCATCTGAGGTGGGCTTTTCATCATGATTCCCAGCCTCCAGTCTCAGCTTTCATTATCTGTGTTCAGAAGTGAACACCAATACCTGAGCAGTTCTCTAAGAATAGAAAGACCAGCAGCTAATCACTTACCCTGTTAGCCACATTTTAAATCTTGCCTTGCGTTTAGTACAAGTATATAGAAGGAAATTAATACATGGATTATCTGCAATGTATGTATTTCAGAAAAAACAATTTCACTAAATAACAAAGTACTACAGAAAGGATTAAAATTACATATTAGTCCACCATTCTAAAAAGGAGGCTTGAATATCATACTACTCAAAATAGAAATAGAAAATAGCAACAGTTAAGCATAGAAAATATGTACTGCACTACTCTCAGTAAGGCAGACCTGCTATGGGCTCATGGACAGAGCATGTGTGTGCCTGTGCACATGTGTGTTTGCTTTCATGTGTGTGCACATGCATGTATGTGCATGTGTTCTGTGTGCATTTGTATGTGCACATGTGCATCTCTGTGTAGGATTTTTCAATTTAAAGAATGTTAATAATAAAATAACTTGACATAGCTGGATTCCAGGTCTGTTTAAACAATAGAAAGCAAATTGAAGTAGGTTTTCATCTCTCAGTATGCATATTTATATTGTTTTTAGGAAGATTTAATTTAATATCATGCATATATAAAAGCCAGGATTCTTAAATTCTGTTTTTTTTCTTTTAAGATTAAATATATGTTATTTAAAATCACATAATAATTTCTATAGTTAGCTGAAAAATTGAAATAATTGTGGGGAAAAGAAACATGTAAATAAAGACGTCTCCCCATCTTCCAGTTTTACAAAGCAAAAAGTCAAGGGAAAACTCTATTTCTGACAGTTAGTAAATAGACCATCCATATCTTTGAATGGGTGACTGAGGTGCACCTTTATTATTTGTGCTAAGAGCCACTGAAATATTTTAGTAACAGACTTCAATTTGAGTAAATTTCTGAATTCTACTTGCTACATAGAAGCAAACAGAATTGATTGTGTTAAGTAAAATTTGGAGTTATTGATGTGTTTGCTGCTTCTTGTTTAGACTTCACTCTACTACATTATCCTGGCTGATTTCACATTAATTGGTGTTTCATTTTACCCCTGGCTGTGGGATTTTAAATATTATACCTCAATTTATATGCAAATATTGGATTAAGATTATAAAAGTGTTTCTAAACTTTGTTTTCTTTTGTAGAACTTCATAAAAACTACATTACTCAAGCTACATAAGTTAAAAATATTTACATAGCCAGGCGTGGTGGCGCATACCTTTAATTCCAGCACCCAGGAGGCAGAGGCAGGCAGATCTCTGTGAATTCAAGGCCAGCCTGGTCTACATAGTGAGTTCCAGGAGGGCTGGGACTACAGGGAGACCCTGTCTCAAAAAACCAAACATATATATATATATATATATATATATATATGCATAAGAAATAGCTCTGTTTATATATTCTTTTGAGTCAGTGTCTCTCTGTTGCCAAGCCTGGCCTCAAGCCCTGGGGTTCATGTAATCAATCCTCCCACCTATGCTTTCCAAGAAACCTGGAATTACAGGAGCACACCACCATATTTGGCTATTTTGTTTTTTAATTAAAATTATTTTGATCTATGAAAAGCACACTAAAACTGTATATACACATATATATTCTTTTAAAATATTTTGTTATTTTTATTTTACGTGTATGAGTGTACTGCCTGCATGTATGTAAATGCAGTCATGTCATGCAATGCCTTTGGGGTCAGAAGAGGGCATCGGATTCCCCTGGAACAAGAGTTACTGAGAGCTGATAGTTGCCCCATAGGTACTGGAACCAAACCAGGGTCCTAGAAGACTGCAAGTCTCAACAAAGCCAGCAGGACATCTATAACAGTATCCTTTTTAAAGGTATTCTGCATCCATATAAATGATCTTTAAACCATTTTTCACTTGCTGTACAGAGTGGAGTGTGAAGACATTGAACTCGAGGTTAGGAGGTCCTTCTGCAGCTGGGGCTCACCCTGAAATTGTCATCTGAAGACTATCTGCTGAGCACACTGCTAACTGGTAGGCTAGTCCAAACTAGAATATACAAATGGGTGGTACGTTTTCATTTCTACCATTCTTTGTTTGAGGAAAGAGCGTAAGCTAATCACTGAAGGTGAAAAAACAAGGTATGCTAGCGGAGACTTCCTGAAGTGGAGGGTTATAGCAGATCACAGTCATGTGGGGGAAATGCACCATAGCAAGGAAGGTTCTTATGTGGAAGTGTGAGAATTTTGATCTTCATCAGGGAAGAAGGGAACAACACCTAAGGGTTTGGTACGATAAAAGCAACATTATGGAGAGGTGCCAAATGGACCTTTGAAGGTTTTGTGTCTCTTAGAAAAATTAGAAGAAGTAAGGTATGGAGAAAATCCATTTTCCAATGAAAGTGACTCCTGTATATAGTGATGACAATAGTAATATTAAAAAATTGTTTTTATGTGTATGAGTGTATTGCCTGCATGTGTTTAAGTGCACTCATGTATGGAATGGCCACAGAGGTCAGAAGAGAGCATCAGATTCTCTTGAAACTGGAGTTATGGAGAATTGTTAGCTGTCATGTGGGTGCTGGGAATTGAACCCAGGTCTTCTGCAAGAGTAGTTAGTGCTCTTACCCTTTGAGCTATCTCTACAGCCCCCTGAAATAGTATAATAGAACACAACCCCTCAGCAACCACAAGAGTAGCTTTGGAAAATATGTTGTTTATTCACATATGTATTGAATTTTTGTGAATTTTATAAAATTTGATCATATTTATATCCCCTAATATCTAAAAACCTTCACCAAATTTCTGTACTCTCATATCTATTAGAGCACAGTATATATACATATACATGTATATATATGGAGAGAGAGAGAGAGAGAGAGAGAGAGAGAGAGAGAGAGAGAGAGAAATCAGGTTAATAGTTTTGTGTCCCCAAATGCCCTTAGGCCCTTCCATTTGGGGTCATTCACTGGAGGCTGGTCAACTTACTAGCAGTCCTCACCTATAAATGAGACTGACTCTCCACTTCCCAGCAGACATCAGTTTCCAATAGTTCCTCAGATAGGGTTGGAGTTTCTTACCCACTTCTCCAAATCTATGCTGCGATTTTGTTGGGCTTGAGGTTATGTGAAACTTGTCCATGCTGTCACCATTGCTGTGAGTTTAGATGAGTAACTGAGCAGTTGTCTGGAAAACTCTGTTTCCTTATAGTCATCCACCTCTTCTTACTTTCTTCTAAAATTTTAGCATTAAACTGATCTTAATGACTTATTGTTATAACCATAAATCACTGCATCCCATGGGGCTGGAGAGATGGATCAGCGGTTAAGAACATTGGCTGATCTTGCAGAAGACCTGGGTTTGAATCCCCGCACCCACATGATGGCTGACAACAGTCCATAACTCCAGTTCCAGAGAATCTGACAGACTCTTCTGTCCTCTGTGGGCATTGCATGACACAGTTGCACTTACCTACATGCAGGCAGTACATGGATACACATAAAATAAAAATAATAAATAAAAAAAGTCATTGCATCCCTCAACTCCCAACAGAGAAGCACCCTTATAGAGCAGATGGTTATTCACACAAAGTGTGCTCTTTGAATAAACCGGTTTATACAAAAGCGACTTTCAAGCAGATTAATCAAAACATTTAAAAATTATTGTTGCCCGTTCTGTGACCTTCAGTTGATGTGTATTTTCCTTGTGTGGTCGTTATGAGTAATCCTTTCATTTACTAAACACCAACTAAGGTGAACCAGAGTGTATCACACTGTCATGAGGGAGACAAAATGAAAATCAGGCAATTTTCAATACAGTGGTATCTATATAATAGGGAGGAAGGAAGATATTGAGACTATGCAAAGAAGAACAGGGACACCTTTACTGGAAAGGCACTCTAGTGTTAGGACTCTGTGTTCCATAATAGAGCAATAAAATAAACATTTAAAAGGTCAGTATAACTACATTTATGTTTTTAGGGCATTTAAAATGGTGACAGTTGGAAGATGAAAACCTTGGTTGGATTCCCATTGCAAGAGTTAAGACAAGAGCATGACATAGCAAATAATTAAGCAGGAATTCAGTGTTTCACAATAGCAAAATTTAAAACAAATACTATATTTTGGATTTTTATTATAATTGTAGTCATAATGTTGACAAACACAGGTGATTAGGAAATGTGTTCACCATACATATAATACATTTAAAGTTCAGTGAAAAATAAGTGATAACAATTATTTGAGAAATAGAATCCTTAGTGAGATAGATGTTTTATAAATAAACTGAATTGGACCTTTACAAAAGACATAGAAAGAACAAACATTAGTTGATCAAGTAATATTATTTAAGAAAAAATATTCTCTTTGCTTTCAGTGTACTCTGTTTATTATGGAAATTTTAATTAACCCACATAAATAAACTAGACACCTGCATGCATACATTCCAAAACATTCAGAGATGACTTACTATACATATGGGGAAGAGAATACATAGCCCAAGCAGCTTCTTACCTCGAAATTCTTTAATCAAATAGTAAGAGAATGAAAACATGTGTACAGAAAGAAAAAACAATTAGCCAATGAACATAATATAAAATGCAGAACAAGTCAGCATAACCACAGTCAGCACACTGTACATTCTGTGTATGTGTTTCTATGGATGTTTATGCTTAAGTTCAGCTGAGAACCTGAGAAAAATGAAATTAAATGATAAAAATAAAACAAAAAACATGAGCTACATTAATACTTGAAGAAAATTTAAGCATATATAACACTCCATTAAATCACCTATCATTTTTGCATTGCATTTATGTACATTATATATACATTTGTTTAATATTTCTCTCACGCCTTCCCATTAGAGCACAAGCATACAAGGCTGAGTTTTACTATTTTTAAAACTATGTCCTCCAGCAACAAAAACAGAATTCTGAAAGATATGCAATCAGCATTCATTGAGTGGTGATTCATATATTAATTTTCTTTATCTTATAATCAGGAAAGATAACAGCCTTTTCCTTATGTATTCCTTAGTTAACTAAAGACCAGAAGGATTTCATTAATTCTTCAAAATTTCCCGTGAAACCAATTACTGAGCCAAGTTCAATTAGTATAAAACCCATATTCTTTGTTTTTTTGTTTTTTCAGATGGTTACCTTTTCTGTAATTAAAAAAAATTTGATTCTGTGTGATACATGAAACATGAAAAGGAATAATGGTGCATGCGTCTTAGTCCATTTGAACTGATAGAACAGACTGTCATTAATATGAACAATAGTCAACTTCTAGAGATGGGGTGTCCAAGCTTAAGGTGCTAGGCAATTTGGTACCTTCTGGCTGTGTTTTTTCATGGTAGAAGGGGCAACTGAGTTTCTCACACCTATCATATTTGTTGCCATCTTCATGGTAGAACATGATTAAGTGGTCTGAAACAGAAACAGATCTGAAGATATTTTGTGATCACTGTTTTGTAACACGCTTTGTAAGTCAGTTTATTAATTATCTCTTCATGTTGAGTAGCAAATAAAGGAAGTTGGTTCTCTTGATGTTAGAGAACAAACACAGCTCACATGTACTTAACACAGGCTGATGAACACCACGATGTTATGAGCTCCTTCAGCAATCAGAAAAATAGATGCTCAGGCATATCTATATAATCATCTTGTATTTGCTAAACTCATGATGGTAGTAATTACCTTAGCTAAATGGTTATTAAGATTACTGGTGGATTATTAAGACAGTTCTAAGAAGCGATACACTGAATCATATTTAATTTATTGTGTATATAAAAACAGAGCTGAATACTCAATTTCAATATTTATTTGTATTTATCACTTTAGTTTTTGGAATAAATCCAATTTGACAGAAGCCACACAAGTATCTTAGTATTTTCCTTATTTTAGAAATCAATTTCACAGTTGTACTTGGGAGCTGCTATTTCATTTAGAAGAAGTAGAAATATATGGTGAATGTATACAATTAAAGATTCTTGTAGTCTTCTCATTGTTCTAATATATGAAAAGTTATATTTCCACTTATATTTGTGCATCTGTATCTCACAAATACTCTCATAAACCCACTGAACAATATTTTATTCAATTAGACGATATTATACAGTTCTCTTTCTAAAGCTTGCTTCTTATTCTCATCCATTTACTCCGCCTATACTAAGGGTTTAGTTTTCTGTTCTCATTAAAAAGCATTGCTTTAATATATAGACATACATGTTAGTACAACACTCATGACTTTTATCTTTCACTCTCTTCTTACGTCGCCTTCCTTGCTCATAATCAGATGTTGATTAATCCTAGTATTTCTCCTCAGAACGTTTTGCTCATTTGTGAATTATTGTAAATAAGTGCTGTATTTGCCACTATAATTGATAAACATTTGCAACCTAAGCTTTGTGGTATGGATAAACAGATTTCTGCCCATTTGCATTTATTCATCTGACACTAAATACTTGTTGATTTTTATTTGAAAACATTCCATTTAATATTCGAATAGATATGATTTTATTGTGACTAAAAATTTATTTCCACGGCATTCAGAAGTTAACCTCAAGTATGTATAAAATATGGTCAGCTGAGGGCGTCACCTACTTAATTTCTGGTTGTATGTAAAGGAAGGAGATTTCTACCTCTTCCTTGTTTCTTTTACATGTTTAAGAATATTAGAATCCCAGTGAATCTCTTTCATACACCAAAAAATTACATCATTTATGATTTTTAATGGTCACTTGCATATTCCTCTACCTAATTAAATCCAAATGTTTCATTTGTAAAATAGAGATAATAAACATTACCTACCTCAAGGGATTGTTGTGGGAATTTAATAATGTATGGAAAATAACTAATAAAGTTCATGGCTCAAGTCTAACATTATTAGTTCTTTTTCACCTGTATGTTTACTAGCATCTATAATTTTTCAAAAATGCAAATACTTTTCACAAAAATATGCTCTCAATAAAATTATTATTATTTTTTTTTGAAACAGGGTCTCCTTGTAGCTGTTCTAGCCTGGAACTGACTGTGTAGACTAGGCTACCCTCGATCTCACAGAGATCCATCTACTTCTGCCTCCTGAGTGCTAGTATTAAAGGCATATGCCACCAAGCTTGACTCAGTAGTTAAGAGCTGTACCTGCTTAGGCTCCCAGCACCCACATAGTGGTTAGGCACTTTCGTCTAGTTCCAGTTGCAGGGGATTCCTTCTGGTTTCTGGGGACGTTGCATGACATGGTTGCACTTACAGAAACACAGGCACAACAATCATACATAAAATAAAAATTAAAAAATCAAAATGAAAAATTTTAATAAAAAACTCATTAGTCCATAGTTTACTTGGATTTTCTTGAATTGTGTTATATTAATGATTCTCTATTTCAAGGAAATATGATGCCAATTATATCTACTTCCATCATGTTGACAACCTCTTTTCCCATGTCAAAAAAATCTTAGTCTCCCAAATATTCCTTTTTACCAGTTGCAATTTTGTAGCTGTAATGCATTTTTCTGCCATTTAATCATAGTAATTATTAGAAACAATCATTATGTGGCAGAGAGAGAGAGTATTGGAAACAAAAGAAAAGAGATTTCAAAGTCCTGATTTATATGCAAGAAACAAAATTGGAAGAATAGAGAAAAAGATTTCATAATAAACTTAATTTTTACTGATCCTTGAAAAGGGTTTGCTCCTTGTGGATTAGGTACACATTTATTTTCCTCTCTCACTTCCCTCCCAAAGCAACAGAAATGTATGTTTAACTCCCAGGGTAGAGTGTTCTCCCAAACTTGGCTAACTGCACACCTGTTGATGTCAATACATTCTATGCCTATTTTGGAGGTAGAATTTTCAGTATGTCTTAGATCTATGAATGGATACCTTCAAAATTCTTTTCAAGACAGCTTTATAAGCCCCTAACCTAGGCATAAATCCACAGAGAGTTTCCTTCTTGAAGTTCATAAAAGATGGTCCATGAGTTAAGAAATAATGAATTAGGTATCATACGTGTGTGTGTGTGTGTGTGTGTGTGTGTGTGTGTGTTTAATCTTAAACCTATTAAACTGATACTCCAGGATTTAAGTTCAAATGTAGGTCACCTCATGTAATTATCATTATCATGCATTTAATGCTTTATTTGCGTATTAGCTATTTGTCATGATAGATTTCACAGTAGCTTTTACTTTCTTATATTTTGTTTCATATTTTGTAATTTTCAAACTACAAATGACATTAATTCACAAAATAATTCCCAATTTAGTGTAAGTCTTCATTAAAGTCAACAAAAAGTGGCATGGCATGTAGGATTAGGATGTAGCTTGTTCGTGACCTCATGCTTAGCATGCAAAAGGCTCTGGGTTCAGTTCTATGTACTGCACATACCATGTACACATACATTTACATACATATACATATGGAGTGGCATCTTTCATTCTCATCTCCTCTTTTAAACAATGACATCGGGTAATAATTTAGGGGAGTACTCTGGATTGGACTGTGTGCATGAACACATGATTATAAGACCAATGGATAGTTAAATAGTAGCATAGTTTGTAAATGAACGTTGCCAAACTCATAATTACACAGTCAAGTATAGCACTGGTGGGACACAAAGTCAGCTTAGATTTAACAGATATCTAATCTTATACGAGATACTTAGTCCTATGTTTGTCGAGCCACTTTCCTTGAAAACTTTATGCCTAAAATCCGAGTGAATCATCTTTGTCTTTCTAAGCTATGAACATTTTTTTTCCATTTAGTTTCATTCATTTAGCCACAATAACCTTTGCTCTGCTTCATGTCTGCCCCGAGGCACCCTGTGTCTAGCGTGTGCTAGGATACCTTGAAGCAATGTCTAAGCATGAAGTTTTGCAGCCTCCCGGAGGCTTGGCAAAGACAGCCGCAGGTAATTAGATGAAACAGACAGCAATACCTGTGGTAAGTGCATGAATTCCACCCCTTTCCAAAATTTGTGTGCTCTAGGCAAGAATCCAATTTGCTCCCCCTAGGGCCTACTCGAGACAAATCTGTCCTTTCCTATGTTTGGTTACAAATGTTGGCATCACAGAATCCATGAAAACATCACATCTTATAAGAGATCCTTTGCTGTTATTAAAAGCATTACAATTTGTAGCTACTGTAAATCAATTGAATTTCTTCCTTGAAAGAAATCATCATATTGTGTTGAGACTAAATTCAAAGTTTCAGTTTGCCTACATTGTAATGAGTTATGCGAAAGAGAGTAAAGATGTGGACCATTTACACTTAATTCTTTATTTTTAACTGGCATGATTATCTATGTTGGAAATATGTAAGCAGCGAGGTTTCAGAATTATCTGAATTTCAAGGTGCTACATAGAGCATATTCTGTTAAATGAGCTCCTCGTTCCATTGCCTGTACATCAATTGCATGCGGCTTCCTTTCTACATTCAATCTGTTTAGCTTCACTAATAGGTACATTAAAAAGAATCTTGCTACAAATATGAACACAGACATCACAGCTATATGCGTTTCTGCCAAGGCTCACACTTTTTTAAAAGCTCCTAAGAGAAATCTTCACAAAGACAAACTGTAACCCTTTTTGTGCAGTGTTTGCTAATGGGGAAAGATGTGATGTGTATTTTTCTATATACAACTGGGCTGGAGCTTGGGAAGGATATTGACTAACAGTAACAGAAAAAAAATAGACTGAGTTGGGATAATCACTATAGCAGGATGGGTGCAGACAATTAATACCTTGCTTAGCTTTCTCTACATCTGTGAGTCTGTTAAAAAGTGTGAAAATTCCATTAAAATTATACACTGAATCACAATGTTATTATAGTACTTTGAAAATCATGATGGTATCATTAGATAGGAAGTGGGCTAATGAGGTTTGAAATAATTCAAAGTAATGTGCACTCATAAATAATGAATAATTCCATTTGCTTATGTTTCAAAAACTTTTACATATGCATCTTTTTTTTTTTAAACAAGATCTCACTATGTCATCACTCGGTAGACCAGGCTGGCCTTGAACTCACAGAGATTGCCTGCCTCTACCTCCTGAGTCCTGAGATCAAAAGTAGGGGGAATCATGCCCAGTTATATGTGTATCTGTTTTAAAGGAAAGGGCAGCTGGGCTCCAGTATGAAGTTCCCTGACTCTGTCTTTAAAAAAAAAAAAAAAAGAACAGAGAAAAAATCATTTTATTAAACAGACACTTTGAAAGGAACCATTCACGGTGTGTTTCTAACAGTCAATGAATTCTAAAACCATCATGATTTATACTGTTTGCAACGTGTTTGTGAAAGTGCATTCTTGTAAGTCACTTTAAACAGTTCATTTGATCATGAGCAAACCTTTACAAGTCAATATGAATTCTGTGTGATCATGTTCTTCGTATATCTTGAGAAAAAAATCATTTAGACAAATGCCAATGTTCAGAATTACTGACAGAGAGAATGCATTTTGTTCTTGGTCTGTTTCAAAATTTTGATAGTTTAAAAAGTAGAGTCTAAATAATCTCCTTGAAAATAGAGAAGAGTGTTTTCGTCTGCAATTCCCTTTATCCCACGTGAATTATCTTTTGTGGACTATGAAAGGATGGACAAGAAAAAATGAACTTCTGCGTTCTGGGAGTAAGTATCTTTTTGATCAAGATTATCAAACACATTATATATTTTTTACACCTATACTGAAATGTAGCCCAGAACAACACATAAGAAAACTCAAATTTTTTCACTTGAAAGTGATGATATTTAGTTTCCTAAATGCTTTTATGAATACTTACACTAGGGTGCTAGTGCTAGTCTGTTTCTCTCTCTCTCTCTCTCTCTCTCTCTCTCTCTCTCTCTCCCTCCTTCTCTCATCTCATACACGGGCACACACACATACTCACAAATACAATCACATTTTCCCTAATTGCAAAGCAATTAGGCATAAGACTATTTAGATTTCAGTTCTGTATAATCATTTTCATGATAGGATACATTGCAGAGTCTGAGTCAAATTCCATATGCTTGCTAAAGCACTGTGGTTTGGGTGTTTTGTTTTGTTTTTCCTTCTATTATTTACTGCATTGGTCTTCACACTGCCAAGTGTAGCTTTCACTCTGTCGAATTTGTACCTTTGTACAGCGTGTCAAATATTATTTTCTGTGATGATTGTATTTTGGATTTGGGGGAAATTCTACAGTGTGAAAAAATATCTTTTTGGACAACTACAAGTGCTATTAATCTCTCTCTCTCTTTCTCTCTCTCTCTCTCTCTCTATATATATATGTATCAGATTAAGTGAGATTACTCTATAAATTGTGGGATTTTAGTCACTTAGATTTTAAAATAATTCCAGATTCAGTAATTATGAAATGCCATTGTAACATATATAAATGTAACCATAATGTTTTTTTTTTAATTGACGATTTTTGCAGACTATCTCAAGACAAGCATAAGGTAACGATTTCCCTTCATTCCGTATAAATTGGCTGTTTTTTTTAAAAACAATAAAAACATAACCCATTGTAATTTGATATCCATTCAAATAGTTTCTAAAGTCAAAAAGTTTTTGAATTATATCATGTATGTTACTAATATTGGCCTCCCTACAAGGTTGAGTAAACAGAAAATAAAATGAAAACATCTGCAGAGTGATCCCAGTAGGAAATACGGCCATAACATTTCATTCCAATCTGAATCACTGTTTACTTTCAATATTAAGACCAGCAGTGGGTAAGATCACTGGCTGAAAATTAAAAGCTAATCTATGGAAAATTGCGGCCAAGGGATGTATAGTCTACACTTGAACATTTGTAAAATAAATAATGAAACATAAGAAAGAAGCCAAACCTTTCAGACAGCCTTGGATTTTACTTTTGCCCAATGCCCAGGCCACTGTCGTCTTCTGCTTGCTGTGGGGCAGCTTGCCTTTTCTGGCACTGTGAGCCTCTGCTCCCTAGCCATGTCCTTCTCATTTGCTGAGCCAGTGCCTGCCGGCTGACACTCAAGACATTGTTTTAAGGAGCTCTGAGATTCTGTTAATAGGAATGTTGATTTTATAGAACTCAAGTCTGCGGTTTTTGTAAAGTACTCCTCATTCTGGCTTTTTGGACTTCTTTCACAATAAAACTGCTATAAAACCTGTTTCAATTCACACTGCAATTTGATGAATTACCTTCTCAAGATTTCATTATAAATGTATTTTAAAGTGTGACTGCAGAGACCAAGGTGTTTTAAAATAAAAAAATAGGTATATGGCAAATGAAAAGTTGTATATCTAAATGCCTCAGGTTTCTGTGCAACAGGGACAAGTCCCTCTAATTCCTCTGAGCACCTATTTATTGTTTTATTAATGCCAACCAGGGATATTTCATTATTAATATACAGTGGAATACTTCTGTGTAGAGAATTCTACATCACAGGAGATGACAGACCTGACCTTTGGGCGAATCACAGAACCCAGGAAAGTCTGGGTTTTAATTAGCAGCAGCAGTATGTGACATCTTCTGGGCATGCACTGAGTTGGGGGCACCTCCTGAGCTACTGACTTCATTAGTACTTCAAAAGCTCACTTTCAATGCCAAAGTCATTGGGAGAATAAAAGTAAATAAAATCTGTGTGAGATTATTTTATTTTCCATCTTAAAGACAGACTAGGTTCCAGATCCTTCGATCCAATGGTTTTCCTGGTATACTTACTTAAATGGATTCTGGTATATTGTCAGGAGACCTTAGAGTTGAATTTGACCAAGAGAGCAAGGCTCCCACGTCATCTCACACAAGTTGGAGTCTCCAGAGTGATTTTTACTCCAGGATTAATTACCATCACAGATTTCTCTTTACCAAAAACAACATGCCATTTCCACTTTAACGCTTCAAAAACACTTAACATTTTGCAATAGTATGCTAATGCTTTGGAAGCCCCCCGCCCAATTATTAAAATCTGGCTTATAAAACTAAATAAGCAGCTCTGTGCGGTGGCTCCCCCCTGCAATCACACTTCTCAAGAGGCTGAGACAGGGGATGGCTGTGAGTTCAAGGTCAGTCTGGGCTACATAATGAGACTCTGTCAAACAACAATCTGACATATTTTCACTTGACTTACATTCTGCTGTGCCTGCAAAATGAGTTCTCTGTGTTACAGATGAGAACTCTCTGTCACAGAGCTGCATAGCATGTCCCTCATCCTTGGCTGTGCAGCATAGGAAGTCTCCCTGTCTTGATTAAATTAAGGATGAAGTCTGGGTGTAACTGGAGTACACCATATTATACAGAATAGGTTGCCTCGCCCTTTATATCCCTTGGTTGATAAAAGATCTAAACCCAGGCCGGGCGTGGTGGTGCACGCCTTTAATCCCAGTACTTGGGAGGCAGAGGCAGGTGGATCTCTGTGAGTTCAAGGTCAGCCTGATCTACATATTGAATTCCGGGACTGCTGGGGCTACAGGGAGACCCTGCCTCAAAAAGACCAAAAAAACCAAAAACAAAACCAGAAACAAACAAAAAAAAAAGATCTAAATCCAGTGTCCAGGATAAACTAGAATATGACTTTGTGAGTGTGTGTGTATGTGCGTGTGTGTGTGTGTGTGTGTGTGTGTGTGTGTGTGTGTATAAGGGTGTACATGTGTATGTTAGGACATGCTTAGAGAAATCAAAAGGACAACCTCCAGTGTCATTCCTCTGGTATTGTCTATCATTTATTAAACATTTATTTATATTTTACGCAGTATCATTCATTGGCCTATAACTTGCCTATTAGGATTGACTGAATAGCCCAAAAATTCCAAGGACCTGCCTATCCCTGTCTCTCCACCACTGGGATTACAGATGTATGCCAACATGCTATGTTTTTATTTTATTTGTTTTATTCAATTCTTTGATTTGATTCGGGTCTTCATGCTTGCAAAGGAAATTTGTATCTAAGCCATCTAAGCCATCCCCCTAGCCTGAATTCTTAAATTCTTTCTGGACAATAAAATGATGAATTAATTAGTTGTCTTTATTCCTGGAAAGCGTTTTCTGAATGACTCATGGAAGACATAATTTTAACTGATTTAAAGGAATGGAGGAAGAAGTATAGTAATGCTCTTATGCTCTGTGTTTTTGTTTCTACCATTTTTTAAATAGATGAACACACTAAAGCTCAGATGAGTTTAGTAATATGTCCAAGATCCATGGCTAGAGAAACTATAAATTAAAATGCATGATTCTTATACTCCAATGAACCTTGTCTTTTCTAATATAGTTTAAAATCATTTCATACTTGATTACAGTTGTGAAAAAGCCCAAAAGATTATTCTTAGACTCAAAACTGTATTTTTAAAAATAAAGAAATATAGCCAGTTTCTTGGCTAAAAGTCAAAATGTCCTTGGGCCTGTTAGCAACATACTCTCTTCCAAGGCTGAAAATGTGAAAAGTGTTTGGGAGGTTGTATCTAATCCTTAAAAGATTTTAGGGTTACCTCTTCAGAGGGGGGAATGTTGAAGGGGAGGAAGTGGGCATGGATTTGATCAAAACACCTTATATACATGTATGAAATTCTCAATAAAGGTTTTGTAAAAATTAAAAAAATATTTACTTGCATCTGATACATCAATCTCTATAGATTATACTTATTTTATTTATTTATCTATTTACAAATTTACTTATTTTTGAGAAAGGATCTCCTTGTAGCCCCAGCTGCCCTGAAACTCACTTTGTTGACCAGGTTGGCCTTGATCTCACAGAGAGCCACCTGTCTCTGCCTCTTGAGTGTTTGGGTTAAAGCCATACACCATGGTCAGCCTTTTATATTTATTTTTGAATGACTTCAATGTACCAAGTATTATTCCAAGGTCTGATAACCAGCAAATAATTCTATAAACCCTGACATAAATTCATTATCAGACAAATAAAACATGATTAAAAATATGAGGCAAATTCTAGGGCCTATCCTTTGAAGTGGAGACATGATGACAGACAAATTAAGCAACAGGGCCAACAAGATGGCTCAGTGGGTAAAAGTACTTGCCACCAAGTCTCATGACTCATATGGTGGAAGGAGAAAACTGCCTCCAGGAAGTTTTCTTCTGGCCTCACATGTGTCACACGTGTACATACATGCACAAGCAAACAAAAAAATGTGCAAATCAATAAACATAATAAAGAAAACCAATTAATCAATAAATGTATATACACACATAAATAAATATTTCATTCTTACAGTTTTAGAACTGTTTTTTTTGACATTATCCTAAACCATTATCTTTACCATAGTACATGTAATATCAAAGGCATGCTTAGAATATAAATTTTATTAGAAAGTGAACTACAAAATGTCCTGACGTATCAGATAAATGTTTCCAAATTGCTTTATTTCTAGACTTAACCATTAGTTAAGTTACTCCTCATTCCATGAATGCCCCAGATGATTACAGAATATGACTGTTAAATTTAAGAGATAAAAGGGATTGATGCATAAATTTCTTTGCTAATCAAAGAATTTTATCTTTTAATTTTTTAATTTATTTTATTTTCAGTTTATGTTCATGAGTGTTTGCCAGTATGTAAGTACACCATATCCAAGCAATGTCTGTGGAGGCCAGAAGGAAGCTTAGGCTCCCCTGTAACTGTAGTTATAGATAGCCGTTAGCTGCTACATGGGTGCCGGAAATCAAACTGGGGTCCTATGTAAAAGCAGCCAGTCCTCTCTCTCCAGTACAAGTTTTGTCTATTTTAGCAGATATTTTTATTTTGTTATCCACGGAAAGTTAACAAAATCTACTACCTTTTACAGTTCTATCAGTATTATATTTAATTGTATTTATTCCTGTGATTATTCAAATAATTCAAG